>NC_041388.1:519316928-519350151 GCF_002162155.2 Triticum dicoccoides
TAAACTTAGGCGAGTACTAGACTGCAGCTAAGCCCCGAGTGGGAGGATTGCTCTCCACTTGGTAGGATTTTATAAACTTAGGCGAGTACTGGACTACAGCTAAGCCCCCGAGTGGGAGGATTTCTCTCCACTCGGTAGGATTTTATAAACTTAGGCGAGTACTAGACTACAACTAAGCCCCCGAGTGGGAGGATTGCTCTCCACTCGATAGGATTTTATAAACTCAAGCGAGTACTGGACTGCAGCTAAGCCCCCGAGTGGGAGGATTGCTCTCCACTTGGTAGGATTTTATAAACTTAGGCGAGTACTAGACTACAGCTAAGCCTCCGAGTGAGAGGATTTCTCTCCACTCGGTAGGATTTTATAAACTTAGGAGAGTACTAGACTATAGCTAAGCCCCCGAGTGAGAGGATTGCTCTCCACTCGGTAGGATTTTCTTTCGAGCTTAGGAGAAACGGATTCGCGGCTAAGCCTCCCGAGTGAGAGGCTTGCTCATCACTCAGTAGGATTTTCTTTCGAGCTTAGGCGAAATGGATTCGCGGCTAAGCCTCCTGAGTGAGAGGCTTGCTCATCACTCGGTAGGATTTTCTTTCGAACTTAGGCGAAATGGTTTCGCGGCTAAGCCCACCCACTGGGGGATTTCGGATGTAAATAAAAACAACAACAATCATGAGAGAAGACTGAAAAGCTCTTGTCTTTGACAAACAAATTACAAAGGTACTTCTTATTACATTTTATTCGAACGAGTGCTTAAGTATAAAAGGGGCGAAGCAGCTCCGCGTTCCAAGCCCGTGGCTCGTCCTTCTGATGCTCAACACTGTAAAGATGGTATGCTCCATTGTGGAGAACTTTGGTGATGATGAAGGGGCCTTCCCAAGCCGGGGAGAGCTTGTGTGGTTTCTGTTGATCCACTCGAAGAACCAGGTCTCCCTCTTGAAAGGTTCGACCCCTCACGTTTCTTGCATGGAATCGACGCAAGTCTTGCTGATAAATGGTCGACCGGATCAAGGCCATTTCTCTTTCCTTCTCTAAGAGATCGACTGAATCTTGCCGGGCCTGCTTTGCTTCCTCTTTGGAGAAGAGCTCGACTCGGGGTGCGTTTTGTAGCAGGTCACTTGGCAGAACAGCTTCGGCTCCATAGACCCAAAAGAAGGGAGTTCGTCCAGTCGACCGATTGGGAGTTGCCCTTAAACCCCAAAGAACTGACGGAAGTTCATCAACCCAAGCACCTGCTGTGTGTTTGAGATCACGCATTAGTCGGGGTTTTAGTCCTTTGAGAATTAGGCCATTCGCTCTTTCTGCTTGTCCATTCGACCGCGGGTGATCGACTAAAGCATAGTCGACTCATGTGCCTTGAGAAACGCAGAAAGCTCTAAACTCATCAGAATCGAAGTTCGACCCGTTGTCAGTGATGATGCTATGTGGAACTCCATATCTGAATGTCAATTCTCTGATAAAACTGACAGCGGTGCTGGCTTCAAGATTCTTGATAGGTTTAGCTTCGATCCATTTGGTAAACTTGTCGACTGCTACGAGCACATGAGTGAAGCCGCTCCTACCAGTCCTCAGTGGTCCAACCATATCCAATCCTCAAACAGCAAAGGGCTAGACGAGAGGAATGGTCTTCAGGGCTGATGCTGGCTTGTGAGACATGTCAGAGTAAAACTGGCAGCCTTCACGTCTGTCGACTATATCTTTCGCCATTTCATTTGCTCGTGGCCAATAGAATCTGGCTTGGCATGCTTTAGCCACGATGGCCCGAGAGGACGCATGGTGACCACAGGTCCCCGAGTGGATATCGTTGAGGATCATTCGACCTTCTTCTGACGTTATTCATCTCTGACCGACTCTAGTCATGCTTTCCCTGAACAGTTGTCCTCTTATCACAGTAAAGGCCTTGGATCGACGGACGATCTATCGAGCCTCTTCTTCGTCCTCTGGGAGTTCCTTCGTAAGGATGTATGCAATGTACATCACTGTCCAGTCGGGAGTAATGACCAGAACCTCCATGATTAGGTCGACCACGGCTAGGTCCTCGACTTCAGTCGGATCTGTGGCGCTCTTGGGCTGCGGGGGCTCTTCAGTAAAAGGATCTTCCTGAACTGTCGGTGTGTGAATATGTTCCAAAAACACATTGCTGGGAATGGCTTCTCTCTTGGAACCTATCTTTGCCAAGTCATCGGCTGCTTGATTTTTCAGACGGGGTATGTGATGGAGCTCTAACCCCTCAAACTTCTTTTCCAACTTCCTCACCGCAACGCAGTAACCAGTCATAACTGGTCTTCTAACGTCCCATTCTTTCATCACTTGATTGACCACCAAATCCGAGTCGCCGTAAACCATGAGGCGACAGACGCCGAGTGAAATGGCCATATGTAACCCATATAGGAGTGCTTCATATTCTGCTTCATTATTGGAGGAATCGAAGTGAATCTGGAGGACGTATCTGAGCTTGTCTCCTCAGGGGGAAACCAGTACCACCCCAGCACCAGAACCATTCAACATTTTGGATCCATCAAAGAACATGGTCCAGTGCTCCGAGTGAACTTGAGTCGGCAATTGCTGTTCGATCCACTCAGCGAGGAAATCTGCCACTGCTTGGGACTTGATAGCTTTCTTTGCCTCAAACTTGATATCTAAGGGAAGGAGTTCAATCGCCCATTTTGCCACTCGACCTGTTGCGTCTCTGTTGTGCAGAATCTCCGACAATGGAGCGTCGCTGACGATTGTAATAGAGTGATGAGAGAAATAGTGTGCAACCTTCTTCGTGGTCATGTAAATCCCATAAACAAGCTTCTGATAGTGTGGATATCTCTGCTTTGACGGAGTCAGGACTTCAGAAATATAATAAACTGGGCGCTGAACTTTATAAGCTTTTCCCTCTTCTTCCCGCTCGACTGTAAGTACTGTACTGACGACTTGTCCAGTGGCTGCTATATAAAGCAGTAAAGGCTCTTTGCTGATTGGGGCAGCAAGCACCGGCTGGGTGGAAAGCAGGGCTTTTAGCTCTGCAAATGCCGCATCAGCTTCAGGAGTCCACTCGAACTTATCTGATTTCTTCATCAGTCGGTAAAGCGGCAGTGCCTTTTCACCGAGGCGAGAAATGAATCGACTTAGGGCGGCCAAACAACCAGTAAGCTTCTGGACATCATGCACATGCACAGGGCGTTTCATCCGGAGTATAGCACCCACTTTCTCTGGGTTAGCATCGATCCCTCGTTCGGAAACGAGAAAACTGAGTAATTTTCCGCCTGGAACTCCAAACATGCACTTTGATGGATTAAGCTTGATATCATACCTTTTGAGGTTGGCAAAGGTTTCAGCAAGGTCAGCCAGTAGGTTGGAACCTTTACGTGACTTGACCACAATGTCATCCATGTATGCTTCCACATTCTGACTGATCTGAGTGAGCAGGCACTTCTGAATCATCCGAATGAATGTGGCTCCAGCGTTCAAGCCGAATGACATAGTGACATAACAGAAGCACCCAAATGGGGTGATGAAAGCTGTTTTTATGTCGCCGGGTCCGTACAGACGGATCTGGTGGTACCCGGAGTAGGCGTCCAAAAAGGACAAACGCTCGCACCCCGCAGTCGAGTCGACTATCTGGTCGATGCGAGGGAGAGGAAAGTGATCTTTCGGGCAGGCCCGATTGATATGTTTGAAGTCGATGCACATGCGAAGTGAGCCATCCTTGTTTGGGACCATGACAACATTGGTTAACCACTCGGAGTGGTAAATCTCATGGATAAACTCAGCTGCCAAAAGCCGAGCCACCTCTTCACCGATTGCCTTCCTCTTCTGTACGGCGGACCGTTGAAGATGTTCTTTGACTGGTTTCACTTTTGGGTCGACTCGCGAATGATGCTCAGCCAATCCCCTGGGAACACCTGGCATGTCCGAAGGTTTCCATGCAAAGATGTCCCAGTTCTCACGGAGGAACTGGGCGAGCGCTTCTTCCTATTTGGAGTCGAGTCTTGTTGAAATGTGAGTCGCAGCAGCATTGGGATCCGTCGGGTGAATGTGAATCAATTTTGTTTCGCCAGACGACTGGAATGCTGAATCCGTGGCTGGCTTCTTGGCTCGCAACAAATCACTCGGATCTACACTTTTTTGGTATTCTTGCAATTCTACTACGGCCATCTGTGCATCGGCGATCTTTGAGCCCTTCTGGAAGCACTCTTCCGCCTTCTTCCGACTACCAGTGATAGTGATCACCCCTTTGGGACCAGGCGTCTTCAATTTGAGGTACACGTAACATGGTCGAGCCATAAAACGTGCATAAGCTGGCCTGCCCAGAATAGCATGATAAGCACTCTGGAAATCCACAACTTCAAATGTCAACTTTTCTTTGCGGTAATTCTTGGAATCACCAAAAACCACGTCGAGAGCAATCTGGCTGAGTGATGCATCCTTTTTGCCAGGAATGACCCCATGGAAACTCATATTACTTTCACTGAGTCTGGACATCGGAATGCCCATTCCTTTCAACGTCTCTGCATAGAGTATATTTAGGCCACTGCCACCATCCATCAGAACCTTAATCAGTCGGGTGCCTTCGAATACTGGGTCGACCACCAACGCTTGCCTCCCAGGGGTGGGTATGTGCGCTGGGTGATTGGACTGGTCGATTGTAATGGTAGGCTGGGACCACTTAAAATAACAGGGTGTCACCGGAGTGACCATGTTCACTTCTCTGTTGATGACTTTCAATCGACTTTAACTCTCAACGTCAGCGAAAATCATCAGAGTGGAATTCACGTGGGGACAACCATCATCATCCTCTTCCTCATCCTCAACCTTGTCAGCTTCTTTCTCCTTTTCCTTGGGCTGTTTCTCTCGGAATTGTTGGATTAGGAGTCGACATTGCCGAGTGGTATGCTTCGGGTAAATGAAATTGCCCTCTTCATCTTTTTTGGTCTGGATGTGGCATGGCAAATCCAGCACATCATTTCCATCTTGAGCTTTTACTTTCTTGGGGTTCCACGGCCCTTTGGGCTTCCCCTTGAACTTTCCTTGAGTCACGGCTAAGGCTTCACCAGAAGCGGCTAGCTCGGCTTTGCGCTTCTGTTTCCGACTGGAGTTTCCTCCTCCAGTTTCATGGGTGACTGTTTTGTGCTTGCCAATCCGGAGTCGGTCTTCTTCTTCACCGTTGGCATACTTGGTGGCAATTTCCATCATCTGAGTCAGAGTCATATCTCCTGTCCGACTGAATTTCAGATTCAACTCCCGATACTTGACGCCTTCTTTGAAGGCACAAATTGCCTGATGATCAGACACATTCTCCACCGTGTGGTGCAATGTGATCCATCTCTGGATATAATCCCTCAAAGTCTCATTCGGTTTCTGAAAGCAACACTGTAATTTGGTCAACCCTGCCGGCCGTTTGCAAGTACCTTCGAATGTTCTGACAAATACTCGGGCAAGATCTTCCCAAGTATAAATACTACTAGGTGCTAACTGATTCAGCCATGCTCTAGGCGAGCCCTCCAACATCAGAGGAAGGTGCTTCATGGCCACTTCATCATTGCCACCACCAATCTGGACAGCCACTCGGTAGTCTTCAAGCCAAGTGTCCGGCTTGGACTCACCAGTGAACTTACTGACTCCAGTCGCCAACCTGAAGTTGGGGGAATCACTGCAGCCCTGATGGCTCTGCTGAAGCACTCCGGGCCTGAGACATGCACCCTGCTGCTGGTTGGTAGATCTCTATCATGACCTTCTCAGTGAGCCCTGTTTCTGTCGACCAAGCCCTGAACGAGAATAGATCTCGCATCAAAGCCTGGTTCTCTGGGGTCGACTGGAATCCCTCGCCCCATACTGTGAGGGCGCCTGTCATCATGTTGCCGAGGCACGTATGACCCACTCCTTGGGGGAGGCGTAGGCACTCGACGACGATCATCGTGATCGACTCAGTGATCATACTGCTCACGGTTTCTGTACTGATCTCGTCGATCTCCATGTCCCTCACGCCTCGGAGGTGATCTTGGGCTGTGAGCCGACTGAACTATGTCTGCAACCACGGATCTGCTATGGATCTTATTCCGCGACTGAGATACTGCTGTATTCTGCTCTCCCGCCGCACAGAGCAAGGCCCGGATCTGCACCAGACCTCGACCAGCTTCTGACTGGGAAGGTTGGATCGACTCCGCTATCTGGGCTGCAGCTGTGAGATTCTGGATCGGAGTTTGGTATACCTGAGTCGGAGGCGTAAAAAGTTGAGTCAACTGGATTCGGGAGCACGTTGTCGAGCACGCTCGTCGAGTGCGCGCTAGAGATTCTCCAGTCGAGTGCGCTCAGCCAAGTTGGCCAGGCACGCCTCCTCCAAGGCCTGGGCCTCGGGGCTTTCTCCAATGATAGGAGTGTGAAGCGCATCCATGTTCCAGCGGCGAAGTTCTTCTCTCCGCTGCGAAGAGAGGGGTTCGGGGCGGTACTCTTCATGAATACGCGACGGATCGCCGCCCCCATCGCCTCCGTCTTCACGGGTGAAGCCAGGAGGACTGCGTGGTCCATTGACCATCAAAACTTCCGCCACTGGGTCGCTGCTGTCGCACTCAGATGCAGTCTCTATGGAGCCAGTCGAACAGGACGTAGAGGGTTTCGTTGGGCTCGATTGCCGCGACCTATGTCTGATAATATAAGAACGTTTTTGGCACTACACTAGTTGTCACACCCTAGCTAGTCCATGCATTAGAGTGTGCATCATGTTTACTTTTCATCAGAAACTTGAAATGGGGAAGGTAGAACCCCCAACACCCTTTTGAAATCAACTAGGGTTTACTAAAAATAATTTCAATGAACCTGAAATGCCCTTCTAAAATGTTCACCCTCTTTCTCTTAGGTTAGAACCTCTGGCAAAATTGGTGCACAATTTTCTAGGTCAACAGAAGGTCATTGAATTAAATCATAAGTATTTGAATTTGGGCATTTAAATGCTATAAAATAATTTAAATGCTCAAATAATTCTGGGAGTAAATGTTTCCTGCGGGAAATAATCTAAACAGAGGTCACATTTATTTTCAAGATTTTTGGAAATGTTTTAGTATTTTTAATAAAGCTAAACAGTTGCAGTTAAATAGAAAACAGGAACTAAATAAAAAAAAGAGGAGAAAGAAGCCCACCTGGGCCTTACCTGTGCTGGCCCAGCCACCTGGCTCGGCCCAGCCTGCTGGCGCTGCCAGTCGTCGTCCTCCTCGCGCCAGAAGGACGCGGAGCGCGTGCTCACGTGCGCCGGCCACCTCCTGCTTCTGCCGACGCCCGGGAGACGCCTAGAGGTGCCACATGACCCCCACGTCTCTCTCTCATCCTCTCGCACTTCCCCCCTCGTCTCCCTCACTCTCTCCCGCGACGGCCGAGCGCGTCCATCGCCGCCGATCGCCGTAGTCGCCGCCAGAGACATCTCCTCGCCCATCCGACGAGCCCATCAGCTCCGCCTCGACTCCCTCGCCCTCCCCACCGAGCCACGCTTCGCCGGAGGCCCTGCAGCACCGCCATCGCCATCGTCTTCTACCTCAGGCATCCGAGATCGCCGGCGACCGCACCTCTTCTCCAGCCCGTCCCCGAGCCCGCTAAGACTGCCACACGACTCCCTGTGAGCTCCTGCTTCTTTCCCCGTGCTCGCCCCCTCCGTTTCCGTCCCCTAGCTCCATCTTCCACCACGGCCGAAGCTCGCCGGTGCCGTGCCTCGTCGCCGTCGTGGCCAGAGCCACAGTGGCTTGAAGCCGGGCACACCACCGTGATCCACACCTCACCAGGAGCACGTAGCACACACAAGCGCCTCCCCTAGCGCCCTGCATCGCCTAACCCGCCGTTGGCCGAACTCCGGCCGCCGCTGTCGAGCTCGCCGGTGTCATTTCCGGCGTCCCCGTGTCCAACAACTTGCACCACTGGATGCGGCAGCTCCCCAGCTACGCGTGGCACATCTCCGCCATCGTTTTGGTCGCCTGAGGGCGTTTTCCGAAGCCCTCCGCCATCTCGGCCTCGCCGGCGACTCAACGCCGGCGGGATTAGCCCCGTTGACCGGTGGGGTTGACCACTGACGTGGACTGGGTGGGCCCAGGTAGACCCCCCTTGAATCTATGACAGGTGGGGCCGGTCTATTAACTAATTTAGGTTTAGTTTTAATTAATTTTGATTAAATCAGTCACTGACATGTGGGCCCAGGCCCCACTGACAACTAATTAGTGTTAATCTAATCTTGCTAATTAGCTGAGAGGCTGACAGAAGGGGCCCACCAGTCAGGTTTGACCTGGGCTGGCGCCTTTGACCTGCTGAGGTCAGCATGACGCAATGCTGACGCAGTAATGCATTTTCTGGATTTATTTTTTATTCAGGAAATTCCAAAAAATGTTTAAAACTTCTAAAAATCATAGAAATTCAACCGTAACTCCAAATGAAATAATTTATATATGACAAATTATCAAAAAAATTCAATCTATCCATCTGTAATGGTTTCATGCATGACAAAACAAGTTTACCTTGCTGTTTAAGCAGAATAAGGAAATGCACTATTAAGGCCATGTTTAATGAGCTAATATTTGAATCTTTGATTCAAATGAGTTCATCCCTTTCTATTCTAGCTTGCATTAGGCCAAGACACATTCATATTGCCATGTCATAGCATGCATCATATTGTTGCATATCATCATGTGTTGATTGTGTTCCGATGTGTTCTTCATGGTAGGTTCTGCCTCCGAGGATATTCACGAGTATCCAACCGAAGGGCAGTATCCCACTACCACTCCATCAGGCAAGAAACCATTGATCATTCTGATACAAACCCATGTTCTCGCTTTTGCTCTTGCTTACTGCATTAAGACAACGCGATTCAAACTGCTGTGTGCTCCGGTAGTTGAACCCTTATCCTCTGCATGACCTGTCATTGCCACAGTAACTAGATGAAACCCACTAGCATGTGTAGGAGTTGATTGAGCCATGTATGTGATTCCTACCTTGCTATGCCTGCTATGCTTAGAGTTGTGTCAGGTCTGGTTCATCTGGGTGATGGGCTAGAGTGAAATGCTTATGTCGGTAATGTGAGGGATGTGTTGAACATGTTTTGGTAAAGGTATCGATGAGAGGCCATGTAGGAGTACATGGTGGGTTGTTTCATTGAGGCCGTCCCTAAGAACTGAGATCTGTATGTGTGATTTAACATGCAGTTACTACCGTACATTGGGCCCGAAACCAATGGACCCTCTCGGCTTCTTAATCACCTTAGTACTCTGTCCAGGAGTTGCAAATAGTTTCTGGTGATTGTAGGTTATGTGTTGGCGGCCGTGCGTAGCGCTGACCCTAGGGGTGGGCTATGTTGCGGTAGATACACTGTGGCCGGGTATGCCGGGCGCCCGTTAGGCGTCTCGGGAACCCTGTTCACATCGTTCGGGGCCGTATGTGGAAACCTCGGCCGGACTCCCTGCGGATGGAACCTGGATAGGCGATAAACCTAGACTAGAGACTTAAGTGTTTAGGTAGGCCGTGGCCGACACCCTCGCTGGGCTTCCGCTTGAAGGTTGCCGAGTACATGTCTTGTAAGCGGCGGTAAGTGGTGAAAGCGTGTATGAAGAAGTACACCCCTGCAGGGTATAAAACTATTCGAATAGCCGCGTCCGCGGTAAAGGACTACTTGGTTGCCTATACAGTTCATAGACAAGTCAATGGATGCTAATAAAAGACTCAAGATAAGCATGAGTACCAAGGATGGCCCTCTCGTAGGATGACGAGAGAGGATCCCCGGTGGAGTATTGTGATGGTGAGTAGTGGACTTGTGTGCGAAAACTATTTTACTGGTGGAGTTCCATAGGATAGCTTAGCCAAGAGTCAAAGCTGGCTTGCTGCATCAACCCCACCACCTTCTTGAGAATAAGCATGTATAATAGGTTCTGATGTAAGACTTGCTGAGTACCTTTGTACTCATGTTTGCTTAATTACTGTTTTCAGACGACACCGCCCACTCCGATGGGTTCTACGTAGACCTTGACGTCGACGAGTAACTAGCCACCCAGGTGGTGATCCCGGCCATGGAGGGCCCTATGTAGATAGATGGGCTTCGAGAAGCCTTCTTTCTTTCTAGAGTCTGTACTCAGACTAGTTGCTTCCGCATGTGCTTGTATGATTGTATGACTTGAGTGTCGGGTCATGTGACCCCTGTCTGTATGATATGTTATGTATGGCTCTCTGGAGCCTTTAAATAAAGTACTTGAGTTGTAGAGTTTTGTTGTGATGCCATGTTGTATGTACTCATATCGGGCATATTGTGTGTATGATTGAAATGCTTGGTATGAGTGGGATCCGACAAATCTAGTTGTTTATCCTTGGCAGCCTTTCTTATGGGGAAATGTAGTCTAGTGTTCCTCGAGCCATAGTAGTCCGCTACAACCCGGTTCACCGGAGTCCTGCTAGCCCAGCACTACTGTTCAGGACACTTGACTGGCCGGCATGTGTTTCATTTTGTTCCTATGTCTGTCCCTTTGGGGAAATGTCATGCGGTGATTTCCAGAGTCCTGCCTAGCCTGCTACAGCCCGGGATTCCCCGGAGTCCTGTTAGCCCAGTGCTACAGCCCGGAATCACTCGTTGATGACCAACAAGCTCGATGTGATTCATGTATGCCTGTCTCCATAGGTCTGTGCCGCTTTGGGTTCATGACTAGCCATGTCGGCCCGGGTTCTCTGTCATATGGATGCTAGCGACACTATCATATACGTGAGCCAAAAGGCGCAAACGGTCCTGGCCATGGTAAGGCGACACCCGTGGGATACCGTGCGTGAGGCCGCAAAGTGATATGACGTGTTACCGACTAGATCGATGTGACTTGGAATCGGGGTCCTGACACTACTGTCAAAAACATTCTTATTTTATGGGACGGAGGGAGTACGAAGAAAGAGATAGAGAGGAGTAAAATAAATACACTTATAGCCAACCTTGTTGTAGTATGAGTGACTAAGTGATGACTATGTATGACATGCCAACATCAGATAGCCTAACGCACCGTGTCAAATCTCCAAGGGCGCGACCGCGCGAGCGACGCGATGGTCGTGGTAGGCGCGACCATGATACGGGCTGCTGGCAGCCTTTGGATCTGAGATCAAACGGTCGCATGCTAAGTTGCTGAAAATTTGCAAAATAACCCTCCAGGATAGGATATTCACCCATAGGTCTAGAATCACGCCATGCAACCGTTCGATCTTAGATCCAAGGGCTCTCGGAAGCCCGTATCATGGGAGAATGGAAAGCCACTACCCTGTCGTTCGCACGCTGGCAGTTCGCTCCTACTCGTCCCCGCACGTCCTTCAATACTACGGCGGTTCGCTCCTAGTCGTCCTGTCCATTCACATTACGACAGCTCCACTAATCCTAACCCTCCTCCCAAATCCATGGCGTCCCAAATCTCCATGATCGGCGGTGAGTACAAGGTTAGAACCATCACCGGTGATGAGTTCGACGTCATCTACACCCGTTCTTCTGCGATGGTGAAAAGATGCCTTTCTCGCTTCAGACGCATGTTTGAAAACTCAGATGATGAGTGGGTCGCTGGGCTAGATGTTGAGTACACCACAGTCCTGGGACCAGAGAAGGATCTCAAGGACGAAGAGAGGAAGAAGCCCGCCGTGATCTAGGTTTGCGTACGTAACGTTTGCTTGGTCTACCACATATTCCATGCCGACGTTGAGTGCCAGGATTTTAAGAACTTCCTCAAGGACAAAACAGTGAAATTCGTTACTGTAGACTTTAAGAATGACAGGAATGTCCTGCGTCGGATAGGTCTCGTTGTAGGCAACCCCTTCGACCTCCAGAAGAATCGGCTGGTGTCCTCTCATCAGCCTTCAATGCTGACCCTGGCAGGAGCCATGGTTCATCCTTCATACGGTAAACTGGAGAAACCTCCATACATGTTTCATCGTCATGCATGGCAGCGGAATGTACTAGATATAGACCACATCCACTACGCTGCAATGGATGGCTACCTTTGCTTCAATATCTAGGGTTGGATGAAGAGCAACAGCCAAGTGTGCGGTTCAAGCAAAGAAGTAACAACCAAGAGGAAGAGGGACATGGATGAAGTCGAGGACATGGATGAGGACTCCGAGTAAGGTGGCAGTGTCGTTGCTCATGGTGGTTCTAATGCAGTGTCTACCGGAATAGTTGCAAAGTTTAATTTCAGGTGTGCTTAATTTAATTTGAGGGGTGTGTTGTGCTGAGCCCCCAGCAGAACTATGTTATGTTTCTTCTCGTTACTTTAACTCTTCAGTACATACATACTAGTATTTCTTACATTTCATCTTTTAGTTGGTATAGTACTACCACTCGTTTCTTCACATTATATACGTACAATATATATGGCCAACATCATATAGCCAGCAGTTTAGTTGTCAAAGAATTTCAGGGTGCTCAGTTTTGTCAAAGAATTCCAGGATGCTTAGAGGGTACTTGGATCCAAGGGACTTATTTTAGTCTGACTAAAAATAGTCTCTTTTAGAGGCTAAAGTTCCAAGCACCCCTGACTAAAGAGGGGCTAAAAATTTTTTAGTCAGGGGTACTGTCGGTGTCAAAACCGGCGGATCTCGGGTAGGGGGTCCCGAACTGTGCGTCTAAGGCGAATGGTAACAGGAGGCAGGGGACACGATGTTTTACCTAGGTTCTGGCCCTCTTGATGGAGGTAAAACCCTATGTCCTGCTTGATTTATTCTTGATGATATGGGTATTACAAGAGTTGATCTACCACGAGATCAGAGAGGCTAAACCTTAAAAGCTAGCCTATGGTATGATTGTATGTTGTCCTACGGACTAAAACCTCCTGTTTATAACCCTAGCCCCTCCTGTGTCTATATAAACAGGAGGGTTTTAGTCCGTAGGACAACATACAATCATACCATAGGCTAGCTTTTAGGGTTTAGCCTCTCCGATCTCGTGCTAGATCAACTCTTGTAACACCCATATCATAAAGAATAAATCAAGCAGGACATAGGGTTTTACCTCCATCAAGAGGGCCCGAACCTGGGTAAAACATCGTGTCCCCTGCCTCCTGTTACCATCCGCCTTAGACGCATAGTTCGGGACCCCCTACTCGAGATCCGCCGGTTTTGACACCAACATTGGTGCTTTCATTGAGAGTTCCTCTGTGTCGTCGCCGTTAGGCTTGGTGGCTCCTACGATCATCGATAGCGATGCAGTCCAGGGTGAGACTTTTCTCTCCGAACAGATCTTTGTGTTCGGTGGCTTCGCACTGCGGGCCAACTCACTTGGCCATCTAGAGCAGATCGAAAGTTATGCCCCTGGCCACCAGGTCAGGTTTGGATGCTTAAATTACACGGCTGACGCCCGGGGAGACCTGATCTTCAACGGATTCGAGCCCCGGCCTTGTGTGCCACGCGGTCACGATGGGTACGATTTAGCTCTGCCATCGGACCGTATTCAGGAGATCGCACTGGTAGCCGCTCCGAGCCTCAATTCGGAGCTAGTTGCGCCATCCATGGACGGGTGGATAGACCCCGTCACGGAGGCCGTATCCTCAGCGGCGATCGAGCCGAATATTGACCTTACCCTTCACGAGAGCCGTGTTGTCAAACTGCCGGATCCTTCTCCGGCCACGGACTCCGAACCGCCTGTGCCCGTTCCTATTGAATCTGATTGGGCACCGATCATGGAGTTTACCTCCGCGGATATTTTTCAGCACTCGCCCTTCGGCGACGTACTGAACTCATTAAGGTCTCTCTCCTTGTCAGGATGATCCTGGCCAAACCATGTCCGGCAGGATTGGGATGCGGATGACGAAGAAATTCACCGACCCACCATCCACTTAGTAGCCACTGTCGACGATTTAACCGACATGCTCGACTTCGACTCCAAAAACATCGACGGTATGGACGATGATGCAGGAGACGAACAAGAACCACTGCCATGTTCATCACATGACGTATACATGGTGGACACACCAAAAGAAAACAACGACGAACGGAAGGACGCAACAAAGGGTTGTCCCCTCAAGAAGCAGTCAAATCAGTGGCGTAAGCGCCACCCCAAATCCCGCCTCGGCAGAAACAATGATCATATAGACCCAGCGTTAGAGCAGGGTGAACAATTGCCGGACCATGACAACACGAAGAATCAAACTAAACAACCCGACTCGGTCAAAGATAATAATTCGGACGACACCCGGGGCAACAGAATGCCCATGAAAGGCTTGTTGCCACGGCGAGGAGTCTAAAAACGCAGAAGCAAAGGCTCAAGGCTACGCAAGACACACTCAGAATCAGATGGAGTAAAGTACTCAACACAGCGGCGAAGTACGGCGGTATCCGCCACACCAAGAGCTACCCGAAGCGGAAGTTGCTACCTAAATTCGATGAGGAGGCCTTAGATCCCCCGCAACCAAAAATTAAAATGGCCATCCGGCCGGATAGATGACCTCACGACCAACATAGAGCGGCGAACAACGCCGCACATGAACCAATACGTGATTCACGCGAGGGCTCGCATCAAAAGGACGGCGTAACCAGATCCATTTATGGATCACGCAAGCGCGCTCCGGCATATGATGCAACACAACAAACATCCGAACACCACGGTACACCCAGATATAGGGGTGCCGCACACCACCTATGTTTCACCGATGAGGTGCTGGACCATGAATTTCCAGAGGGATTCAAACCCGTAAACATAGAGGCATACGACGGAACAACAGACCCTGGGGTCTGGATTGAGGACTATATCCTCCATATCCATATGGCTCGAGGAGATGATCTCCACGCCATCAAGTACTTACCCCTCAAGCTCAAAGGGCCAGCTCGGCACTGGCTAAAAAGCCTCCCGAAAAGCTCCATTTGCAAGCTGGGAAGAGCTCGAAGATGCTTTTCGGGCGAATTTTCAAGGGACTTATGTCCGACCTTCGGATGCGAACGATTTGAGTCATATAACTCAACATCCCAGAGAATCAGCCCGAAAGCTTTGGAATAGGTTTCTTACTAAAAAGAACCAAATAGTCGACTGTCCGGATGCCGAAGCCTTGGCAGCCTTTAGGCACACCGTCCGAGACAAATGGATTACCAGACACCTCGTCCAAGAAAATCCGAGAACAATGGCAGCATTAACAAGCCTCATGACCCGCTTTTGCGCGGGCGAGGACAACTGGCTAGCCCGATGCAGGACCAGCGACCCAAGTACATCCGAGTTAGAGACGGAAACAGGAAATCATGACGCAACAAAAATAATAAGCGCCGGAATAAAGAAGACAGCCCGAAAAGCACGGCAGTAAACACCGGATTTAGAAGCTCTCGGCCAGGTCAGCAAAAGCTGCCCCTAAAGGCGCCAGAGATGAACTGTATAGCTTAAACAGAATTCTGGACCAAATATGTAAGATCCATAGCACCCCAGATAAACCTGCAAATCATACCCACAGAGAATGTTGGGTCTTCAATTAGTGCGGCAAGCTCAACACCGAACATAAGGGGCAGGATACACCAAGCGAAGACGAGGATGAGCCTCGCAAGCAAAACACTGGGGAACAGAAGAAATTTCCACCAGAAGTCAAAACAGTAAACGTGTTACACGTGATAAAGGGGAGAAGCAAAGCGGCACTCCCAGATAAACATGCCCAAGGGCCTATCACCGCGGAGTTCTGCCACTGGCCGTCTCAACCGATCACCTTCGACCATCAGGATTACTCAGCAAGTATCCAGAGTGCAGGATGGGCTGCCTTGGTATTAGATCCAATAATTGACGGACTTCACACGAGTCCTGATGGACGGCGGCAGCAGCTTAAACCTGATATATCAGGACACAATCCGCAAAATGGGGATAGACCCAACGAAAATTTGCCACAACAATACTACCTTTAGAGGAGTTACGCTAGGCCCAGGGGCTCATTGTACAGGCTCCCTGCTACTAGAGGTTATATTCGGCTTCCCTGAAAACTTCCATAGCGAAAATTTAACCTTCCACATTGCTCCGTTCCAAAGTGGCTATCAAGCACTACTTGGACGTGAAGCTTTCGCTCGCTTTAACGCAATACCGCATTACGCCTCCCTCACACTTAAGATGCCCGGTCCACGTGGCATCATTACAGTAAATGGAAATATTGAGTGATCCCTGCGCGCCGAAGAGAGTGCGGCTGCCTTTGCAGCCGCACATTAAAACGGCCTCACCAACTAAAGCATTCGATAGGTCGTCAAGACCACAGACATGGTTAGATGAGTCCGGCGCAGCTATATGTAATTCATATAGGTTTTATGACCACGCCCCTATTACAAATACAAGGGGCTCAGCGCGCGCAGACTAGTGGCAATTTTTACTCATCTTGAACTGTACATGGTTTCTTTAAACCTACCTTTTTGCACGGCAACTTTTCACCTAAGTTCCTCTGTTTTACAGATGACCATCGTGCTACACCCATCCAGGATACGGCACAACAGAGACACAGGCGCAGATGTGCAGCAGGGACCCGTTCAAAGGATTCTTTTTAGATTAACACCCTGCTTCAACCTTTTTTATTGTCTTTTGTTGATACACATCCCTCGGATTCTCAGTACAATTGAGAAGGATGCTGACGTCTTGGCATGTGGCCACGCCAGAACAATGCACGTACCTGGACACCAGGGGCTTCTTACAAAGGTCATAGTTTAGGCCCGGTTTACACAATAAAGACCGAATACCTTAGGGAGTGTTCGGCGTCGCGAGTTTGGCCTTATATGCATCAGCTCCGAATCATGTCTTTGGTCAAATGTTGGGTTTGCCCGGCTCCTATGTTTTGCTGCCTTATGTTCCACTCTACCGGCTAAGGTGGCACCAGGAGAACTACTGCGATTGTGCCCTGGTTCATCCGGACGAGCACCTTAGTAGAGAAAGCCGAAAACTGACTGTCATGATATAGCGCGAGACTGGTCAACCACTGGATGACCTATCGGAATCTTAGAATTCCTCCGCCTTAATGAAGGGCCGTTTCCTGGCCGGGCATGTACGCACCCCGAACTCGGGTGAGTGCGGAGCCACCGGGGGCTATATAGTAGCCCCACTGTCAAACTCCTATGGCTAAGTGAAAGTGTTAAAGCATTATAGTCCGGTTGCCTAGTTCGTTGTGCTATCACCTCCTTATTAGGACCAAGACGTTGGATTAAGTGTGAATACACGTCTTCTGCGAACACCCCCGCATTATATGCGTAGGGGCTGAAGTCGACGACTGCAATCTTTCAGGTTATATACATGTATACATAAACGGCCACAGAGGAGGCATCATAATACTTTCGGGAACAAGTATAAAAACAGCCTTGATAAATTCAATAAAATATTGTTTTTACAATGGGAATACATGTCACTCAAACATAAGAGTCTTCGAGCACTGGGCCTCTATCAAACGAGCATGCTCAAGAACTTCTTCAAAATAGTGCTCGGCAGCCACTCGGCTTATGGCCGAACCCTGTGCCGCAATAGTGGTAGCATCCATCTCCGCCCAGTATGCTTTAACACAGGCAAGGGCCATCCGCTAGCCTTCTAGGCACGCCGACCTCTTCATCGCATTGATGCGCGGCACCGCACCAAGGAACGGCTGCACTAAGCTGAAATAGCTGTTCGGCTTCGGCTTCTCCGGCCACAGATGATCTACGACGGACCTCATGGCAAGTCCGGACAATCTATTGAGTTCGGCCCATTTGGCAAGCTGATCAGTTAGTGGAAGCGGATGCTCTGGAACGTTAAACTGCGACCAGAATATCTTGTCCACTTCACGATGTGTTTGACCACGGAAGTATTCGGCCGCATCGACATCACTCGCCGTTAAATCCAGATATGCGTCCGCCGAACTCCATAGCCGATCCAGAGGGGCATACCGCAGATCTCCGATCTTCCTCTGCAGCAAAAAGGGCTTCCTAGCCACAATATCACCGGCTTCACGAAGCTCCTCCTTCTTCGCTCTCATGGCAGAGCGGGTGTCTTTGGTTGCCATCGCGGCCTTTTCAAGGTCCGTCACCTTCACTCGGTTTTCTTCTTCAAGGAACTGGAAACGGTTGGCACTGTCTTTTAACTTTATAGCCATCTTGGCCATCTTCTCTTTGCTCTCGCAATGCGCGGCCTTCTCGGCTCTTAACTCTTCGGTCGCCTTCAAAACGGCCGCATTACTACTCCTTGCTTGTTCTCTGGCTCGGGCAAGTTCTGCCCGAAGGGTCTCCACGGTGGCAGCCCCATCTGCAGTCAACACATATTCAAGATACTGGCATCACGCTGCTCTTACTCTGTGACATTCACCAGAAAACATCACTTACCTTGTGCCTCGTCAAGCCGCTTGTTAACAAGCTCAATGCCGACATCCGCCGCATCCAGTTGCCGCTTTAGTTTGGCAAACTCATCAGTCTGGCTAGCCATCGGAGCTTCCACCACCTGCACATAAAAGCATTCTGGTTATTACATTGGACTACGATCCTCTATTTGCCGGCGCTCTCAGCAACAACCAGAGTCTCAGGGGCTACTATCTACATAGGGCACACCTAAAAATGTGCGGTACTATCACAAATGTATATCATTTTATGTACCTCAAAGTCCGTTAGTAGACTCATAAAGGCGTCATGCAACCCGCTTTCGGCAGACAAAATCCTTTCCATCACCGTACCCATCAACGTACGGCGTTCTTCCGAGATGGTCGCTTGCTTTAGCAGATCCCTCAGTGTGTCCGACCGCAAACCAGACGGCGCCGGACTCCTTTGTTTGCTCTCATCAAGAGCTGGATGCTGGGGACTTCGGGTGACTATAGGATTATCTTCTGGCCTCACAGGATCCGGAGAGGCCCTCCATGATGACACTTCAAGGTCGCCCGCTTCTTGAGCGGGGGAGTCCGGAGGAGGCGTTTCGCTCTCCATGGTCTCCGGAAGAAGGTCCCCTGAAGACGAGCTCTGTTGAGAAGGGCTAAGATCCGAACTGCAAGATAAATGCTTTGGTTATTTTCCTCGGGAGTAAGGTAGAATATCTTTACTATTAAGTTTTTTTTGATCACATACGGCTCGTTAGAGGGCTGATCCCCGCGCGGACTTTGTGCGTCAAAGAGCACCCCCCCAAGGCAGGACCCTCTGTTGGATACTTCTTCTCCTGTTTGGAAGCCTTGGTTTCCGGATCCTCAGAGGCAGTCCTCTTCCTTCCCCGGAGCGAGAGAAGGTCAGAATCTTCTCCTTGGTTATCCTCCTTCACGGAGGCGCTCATTCCCTCGGTATGAAGTGGTAGTCATGGGGGCCCGCTTTTGCCCTCATTATTACCCCCTTTATCTTCCTTTGAGGGCTCCGGGCAAGGTGCTAGCTCGAGCATCTTTTCCAGTACTGGATTGTACAAACCCTCAGGAAGGTGGGCCGAACACCGAATCATCTTTGCCTTTGTTAGCCAGTCCTGGTCGAAGAGCGATTTCTCAGAATGACGTCATGATAAATGAAAGCTGGTGTGTTCGGCTAGAGGATTACTTACTTGGTCGGCGGTACGATTGCTGCTTAGGCCCACGTCCTCGGTAGTATCCGGACACTCTATTTGAGGTCCAAAGAATGTTTGATACATCTCCTCGTGCGTCAGGCTGAGGAAATTCTGAGTAGCGCACGGCCCTTCTGGGTTGAATTCCCACAAGT
This sequence comes from Triticum dicoccoides, assembly GCF_002162155.2. Lineage (NCBI taxonomy): Eukaryota > Viridiplantae > Streptophyta > Magnoliopsida > Poales > Poaceae > Triticum > Triticum dicoccoides. The sequence continues at coordinate 519,336,516 of NC_041388.1, forward strand.
GGAGGGGCCGGCGTTTGCATGGCTGGACTCGACGAACCAGCATGACTTGCACTACCATAACCAAACTAAAATCTCCCTCGAAGAGATATCGGATGCGGCTCTGCAATATGGGCACATCCTTGGCTGGACCCCAGCTCAGCCCCCTGCTGATCCATGACATCAGTTGTGGTGGAGGGCCCGAGCGAAAAGCGGGGGAAGCTACCCACTTGGCACTTCTAGGAGCGGTGATGTAGAACCACTCCCGTTGCCATAATCCGGACACCTATGGAAAGGACCCCTTTGTCCACGGAACTCCTGCAATCTTGCTTATTAATGTGCCTCCGCATGCTGCATACTACCCCTCGACCGTCTTCGGCTTCACATCAAAGGTCTTGAGCCACATGACGAAGTGAGGGGTAATACGGGGGAAGGCCTCACATACGACAATAAATGCCGAGATGTGGAGAAAGGAATCCGGGGCTAGATCGTGGAAATCAAGCCCGTAATAAAACATGAAGCCCCTTATGAAGGGATCCAGAGTGAGGCCTAGACCTCGTAGGAAGTGGGAGATGAACACGACGTCTTCGTTGGGTTCAGGAGTAGGGACGACCTGCCCTCGAGTGGGCAGCCGATGTGAGACTTCAGCGGTCAGGTATCTTGCCTCCCTCAACTTCTTGATATCCTCTTCCGTGACGGAGGAGGGCATCCACCGGCCCTGGAGGCTAGATCCGGACATGATTGGAGATCCGAAGCACCTGACCTAGGCTTTGGGTGTTAGAACTCGAGGCGGGGGAAGGATCTGATTGAGCACGGGAGGAAAAAAAGTAAAAGCCTTGTCCCTTTATAAAGAGGGTGAATATCAACTGTCCTCCACATAGCCGTTTGGGACTTGCCTAAAATATAGGAGTCCTAGGCATGGTTGGGTTACCCACGCACGTATTGATGAGAATTCCGTAATAAGGGGAACACGATCTCTGCTTTGACAAGACGTGTCAAGAAACTGCCTCGCGTTATGTGCGGGGCTAGTTAAAGAAAGACGGTTCGAATAATCGCCGAGCAATGGCATGATGTCATGTTGCCTAAACGTGTCAGCAGATTAGATTTGTGGAAATATTATTCTCTCTACGGTGGTATGTGGAACTTATTTTGCAGGGTCGAACACTATCCTTTATTTGAACTCTTCTGTGGTATATCCGGAGGAGGAACCCGCCTTGCAATGCCGAAGACAACACTGCACGCTGGACTGTGGTATATCTAGTAGCACGTCACTTTGATCAATCCACGCAAGGAGGTCGCGACAACACCTCCACATGTGCCACGTGGCTTCATGAACTGTAAGAGAGACACTATGTAGCGTGCCATTGGTATTCTAATTTACGTGTTTTGCACATACTCGAAGTACTAGTAAGGTACATGTGCATTGCACGCATCAGGTTTTGCAACCAAATTATGAATAAATACCACACTATAGCATGTAAGCTCTGAGTCATATATGCCTGATGTAGCCGTTCGTTTAATTCTTATAGTTCATCTCATTCAAAATCAATTAGTTTTTATAAAAAAGCTACGAACGCGGGAATAGGAAAAACATGGGATTATAGTGGAATGTCGTCTTGAATCCTACAGGATTGTACGAGTGTTTGATTGTGCATAGAAAAAACGCATAATTCTTTCAAAGAGGTTTGAGTGGATGGGATGTTTCCTATGAAATCTAGTGCAAATGAATCATATGGAAAAATTCCTATGGTTTACAATCCTACAAATCAAACAACCAAGATAGGAAAAATTCCTAATGATTAGAATCCTCCAAAATTCCTTTGAGAATCCTTTGAATCAAAGAAGCCCTTAATCTATTTTATGATTCATGGAATTGTGCGTTGTAAAGCATAAAGTAAAAACAAATAATGGCAATTCAACTAGAAAAAAACTTTGGGCAGTTATGATACGGAAGATTCTAGAACAAAAGAGAACCACTGTTGTTTTGAGGTTTGTGCATTATGCTTAAGTTCAACCATGGAGTCTGCTAGACTGTACATGTGGAAAAATCCGGTGGGGGGCTAGAAGATGGTGCGAGGGGCCGAGTGGAGGGAGACTATGAAGGAATGCACAAATGCGAGATCGATATTTAAAGAGAGGGGGCGAACACATGCGCTGTTGCACGCAGTGGCGGAGCCATGAAAAATAAATGAGCTAGGGGGCCAAGCATTGCTAATCCTTTACGAGGAGGGTCAATTCATGAACTTAAACCATTTTTAGCAGCAATTGTCTAATGATCACATTCTTATTAGCCTCGATATATAGTGATGTTAGGGGGGAGGGGGGCAGGGCCCTTACTGCCCCCCTATCTTCGCCATTGTGCATGCGTCTGAGAGATGAAGCGGAAGGCATGGATGATGAGAAGGGGACGTTGGATATATAATTAATGTGGGTGTATTAGCTATATATGTTAATCCTATATAGAGAGGTATAGATTGATCGATGTGGACGTGGGAAAGAGGGTGAGACCTCACTGGATATATCGATTGATCGGTTTTTGTAGAAAACTATGAAAGACCTAGCTATATACACACATACATAGAGGAACATCGATCGTTGCGCATGCACGCGTGAGAGATAAAGAATGCCCGATATGATGGAGAGGGGGATGTGTGTGGGTGTGTGCCTTCATGGGAGACCGACCTGAAGAAAAAGATTGCATGCATGCGATGGATAATGCCGACTGGTAGTGTGTGTGTGTGTGCATGCATGCACGAGAGAAAGTTAGTGGTACAATTATAAAGAGAAGACTACTGTGTGGGTGTAAAAGAATAGGTGAGGTCATAATCAATGTAAAGTTGAATTCAAATATTTGAATAAGAGATCCTGATGTTTGAAACCCATGCATGCATGAATATAACGGAGATCTGCGCGGTGTGGTTTGGAAACGAGCATGTTGTAATGTATACACATTGAACAAGGTTTTGGGCCTAGCAGCAGTGCGGATTTTCGGCCTCTCAGCAGCGCGGGTTTTGGGCCTCTCAGTAGCGCGGGGACCAGCGCTACTAATTAGGCGCTACAACTAACGTATAGCAGTAGCGCCTGTTGTCCCACACTACTGCTATACATGAATAGCTGTAGCGCTCTTTAGAAAAGGGCGCTGCTGATATTATCTGCAGCTCTGTTTACTGGGAAGCGCCACTGGTAAGGCGGCGCTACTGCTAAATTCCCCCCTCGCTACTACTAGTTTTATTAGTTTTTTTCCCTGCATATTTGTTTTGTATTTGAATAGGCTTTATACAATAATCTTTAGCATATCATACACATACAAATGTAATCATAGCATATACATACAGTTAGTCTCATCAAATCATGTCATCATCATAATCATCATCCAACACAAAGTGGTCTCTCGTCATCATCTCAAAAATAGCGATACAAGTCTCGATTACTTGCAAATACATCATCATCCATCTAAACAATGATATACGTGAGAAGAGCTATCACTTTGAGTACATGAGTTCGTATCCCTCTCTCGCATTAGCGTGAACCTAAACTAACTACTACCTGTCGCTCGGAAACCGGAAACCGGTACACCTGGGCTTGACACTCCGGCCACTTGTCGTATATATACTCCTGGCATAGCACTTCTTCGCCATCTATGATCTATGCACCTGCATCTTCACATGAGTCGATGATATGCAACATATACAGTTGAGCAACAGAAAGAGACAGACTTGGCAAAAAATAGAAACAACATATCATAAGCATAAATAACAAAGTTCATCGTACCCCAAAATGCCCTAACTAGAGTCATTTTTGCTAGTCGAGGAGGAGGACAGTTTAATTACATCACAAATAAAGTTCCACCGTGCATAACTCAAGTTTTTGTCATACAGAAAGTATGGACTAAACGGACACATTGTCATATATCGACAATCACTCCAACATGTCGTTCCATCCATCCAAGTCAGGGAAATAGTCCTCGAGCTTAGTGAAAGGCTTCATGTCGAGACGCTGAGAGGCTATCCATGTTCGGACGTCTTCCCGCGACATTTGTCCTTCTCCGTGGAACATCCCTGTTTTTCCGACGACCTCCTTCATGATGATTTGGGCAAGTTCACGCTGGATGTTATCGAACTCAGCTCGAAGTCGATGATCCTCGATATCTCCTATGTCCTTTGCCCATTGCAGAATATGGGCATCGCCGGATCTAGGTGACATGCGAAGGTTCTGGTGATCCCGTCTGTACTCCAGCATGTGGTGTAGGACATAGAATCCATCATTAAGAGAATCTTTCACTTGCTGGATGCAGCAGAAGTCGGTCTTATGGTCGAAGGCGGCCCTGCCACCCCTTCTCTTCTTGTCCCTGACCTCTCCACCCCTTGCTTGGTAGTAAAACATAGCACTGTCGAGAACCCTTGATGTGGGTGTAATCCTTTTTGTGAATGTTCTTCGACAAGTCCAAGGATGACGAGGACGGCGCGCCTGCCGCTGCGCAAAATAAGTACACCTCAAATTAATTAGCCTCCACCGTGCAAATGAATGATTGAAATCGTAGGAAGGATAGAAGCACGGATGACTTACACGGGATGATAAGGCATGAGAATCGCCTCCTTGTCCGTATTGGCGAGCATGAAATTGACGATGTAATCCCTCGCGTATTCACGGTGCGGCCCACATCGCCGCCGACCGCGCCGGCCCGCCCGAGCCCGCGGGAGGCCCCCGCGGCCCATCTAGGCGCAGCCCCGCGCCTCCTTCCTCGCCCAAGCCGGCCGCCGCTCTCCGCCATCAGCTTCAGAGCCGGCGAGCTCCGGCCGATGCGCCCCGCCGCCGCCGCTTGCCGGCACGCCGCGCCTCTGCCGCCGCCACTCCGGCTCCCCGCCAGCCGGATCCGGCGAGATCCGACCCGGGAGCGCCTCACCGCTGCCTCCCCGATGAACTCCGGCGAAGCCCCGGCGATCCTCGTTTTGCGTGCGCCAGATCTGGATCGGGTCAAGACCTAGGGTTGACCCCGAGATATTTCTAAGTCATTTTTCTACAGTATTTTTATGCCATGTTCATCGCGTCGTAACTCCACATCTGTAGCTCTGTTTTGGGCGTGTAGCATATCAAAATGTTCGCCTCAGAGAGTACATCATTTCATCTCGTTGCATCATTTTCATTTGAGCTCATCTTGATGCCCGAAATGCTATTGGAAGAGAGCTATTTGAGTTAATTGTCAGATCTGCTGCACCAAATAGCTATTTGTCATTTTTGCCATGATTAATGTGTGCATGATATGCTCCTGAGCTCTACATGTGTTTTGTTATATGACATGCCATCTTTACAGAGGTTCTTACCATGTATTTTTGTGATGTGTGTGGTGACTAGCACAAGCTTGCAAAGTAGTGCATTCGTTAACGCTGATTTCAGGGACTTAGAATTTCTGTAAGTCCTTGATCTATTTTTATCAATATGCCATATGTTCATGTTGTTTCCTAGTGATCCGTGCCTCTTTTAAGGATGATCAGTAAGGATGATTTGTTAATATTGTGGTGCTCTATCCATCAATGCTTTGTTTGCAATTATGGAGCACCCTAGCTTGAGTGAATCGAGCTCTAGTTTTGCTATTTCGTAATTCCTGGCAGATTGCCTACTTGTTAGCGAATTTGCCGAGGATGTTGTTGTTGAACCGTGCATGCTATGTTGTTGTTCTTGCCATGTCTAGCTTATACAATGTGTATTCTTCATGGGGGTATTCTTAGTTTGTCATGCCTTGCTCTGTAGTGAGTGCATCGAGGTCGTAAACATGCCTATTCGTTAACATATTTGCATGTTCCAGTTTTTCACTAAGCCTGAGATCTGATTATGTTTTTGCCATGTTCACATGCTTGCAATTGTATTTTCTGATCCCTTTTGGCTCAAGGTCACTAAGGGACTTTTGTTAAGCTCTTTGAGTAGCTCCATGTCATGCCTTTCTTTGCCATGTTAAGTTCCTGTAGCATATAGTTTTCATGCTCCAAAGTGTGCTACCTGATCTAAAATTTCAGACATGTTAATTTCATGAAGTCTGAAACCTGTTTACCAATTGCACTTTTGCCATGCTTGTTTGAACCTGTTAATGGATGAATTGGCCGTAGCTCAGTGTTCATCTTTTGTCAAGCATTATGAGTGGATCCCTGCCATGTATTTTGTTTCCATGTTTGAGTGCTTTAGCATAATAATCTTGATGCATTTAGATGGCTACTTGTTGTTTATCACGGACCGGTGCCGTATTTGTTTTGCTTGCCATTTCCAAACCGTGCATCCGATTCCGGTGATCTTTATATCGATTTCAACCGAAATCACCTCACTTTTCCAGTGGCACTCTTGGATTTCCAAGTTGAGGTCAGGTCCAATCATTCCTTGTCAAATCTTGCATATGCATCACATATCGCATCCCGCATAGCATACCATGTTTGCATCATGTTGTTTGAGCTTTGCACGTGGTTGATTGTAATCCTTTTGCTTGCTTGTCTTGTTTGGGTAGAGCCGGGAGACGAGTTCACTAACGAGGATCTCGTTGAGTTTGCTTACGAGGATCAAGTCAACTCTGACAACTTTGCAGGCAAGATGATCATACCCTCGAAATCACTTCTATCTTTGCTTGCTAGATGCTCGCTCTTTTGCTATGCCTATGCTATGATGCCTACCACTTGCTTATCTTGCCTCCCAAATTGCCATGTCAACCCTCTAACCCTCCATGTCCTAGCAAATCGTTGATTGGCTATGTTACCGCTTTGCTCAGCCCCTCTTATAGCGTTGCTAGTTGCAGGTGAAGATTGGAGATCGTTCCTTGTTGGAACATTGTTTATTTGTTGGGACATCACTATATTATCTTGTTATCTTAATGCATCTATATACTTGGTAAATGGTGGAAGGCTCGGCCTTTTGCCTAGTGTTTTGTTCCACTCTTGCCGCCCTAGTTTCCGTCATATCGGTGTTATGTTCCCGAATTTTGCGTTCCTTACGCGGTTGGGTGATAATGGGAACCCCTTGACAGTTCGCCTTGAATAAAACTCTTCCAGCAAGGCCCAAAATTGGTTTTACCATTCGCCACCTAGTCTTTTTCTTTCCCTTGGGTAGGCCTGCCCAAGGGTCATCTTATTTTAACCCCCCTGGGCCAGTGCTTCTCTAAGTGTTGGTCCAACTGAGCGATGTCCCAGGCTACCAGGGGCAACTCTGGGCTGGCTTACCCGACGTCTTGCTCATCCGGTGTGCCCTGAGAACGAGATATGTGCAGCTCCTATCGGGATTTGTCGGCACATTTGGGTGGCTTTGCTGGTCTTGTTTTACCATTGTCGAAATGTCTTGTAACCAGGATTCCGAGCCTGATCGGGTCTTCCCGCTAGAAGGAATATCCTTCGTTGACCGTGAGAGCTTGTGATGGGCTAAGTTGGGACTCCCCTACAGAGATTTGAACTTTTGAAAGCCGTGCCCGCGGTTATGGGCAGATGGGAATTTGTTAATGTCCGGTTGTAGATAACTTGAACCTTAACTTAATTAAAATGAATCAACTGTGTGTAACCGTGATGATCTCTTCTCGGCGGAGTCCGGGAAGTGAACACGGTGTTGGAGTAATGTTTGTCGTAGGTTGTTCTTTAGTTCTTCGTTCGTGCTTTTCCTTCTCTTCTCGCTGTCTTTTGCGAACAGGTTAGCCACCAAATATGCTAGTCGCTTGCTGCAGCTCCACATATTACTTTGCCTTACCTATAAGCTTAAATTGTCTTGATCGCAAGGGTGCGAGATTGCTGAGTCCCCGTGACTCACAGAATACTTCCAAACCAGATGCAGGGCCCAATGACTCCGTTCCAGATGATGCGCTTGAGCTCAAGTGGGAGTTCGATGAAGCCTCCCATCGTTACTATGTGTCTTTCCCTGATGATTAGTAGTGGTGCCCAGTTGGGGCGATTGGGACCATGTCGCATGTTGGGGTTGATCTTTTATTTTGGTACCGTAGTCGGACCATGAGTGATTGGATGATTGTAATGCTATTTATGTACTTTGTGTGACGTGGCGAGTGTAAGCCAACTATGTACCTTTCCCCTTATTATCTATTTACATGGGTTGTTGTGAAGATTACCATATTTGCGACATTGCTTTCAATGCGGTTATGCCTCTAAGTCATGCTCCGACATGTAGAAGATATAGCCGCATCGAGGGCGTTACATCCTCATCCATGGTGACGTCATCAGCGACTAATGGAGCCTCCTCCTTACCCCGTCCGCTATCACCCAACCCGACACCCGACGCTAATTGGGTAGGTGGGGTGTTGATGTTCATATCTTGCTGAGGCTGTGTGCTTGTGGGTGTGCTCCTGACCGCCTCCAGACGAAGCAGACTCTTTGGCCACAATAGGACCCACCCATTATTGCAACAATCACCAAGCCGCCGTGGTGTCTCGTCGTCATCCCCCACTAGTATTGGAGGACGCAAATTCTCGTGGCCTGGTTTGACACTGGCCATGGAAACCTTGAAGATGTTCGGGGGATCGGTCGGCTGTGGAACAATGGTTCCTTCAGCTCCATTATCGCCGCCTTCCCCACGTCCACCTTCTGGTCGCCGATAGTGTACAATATGGTGCACGGGCTTTCGTCGGCCTGCAAAGAAAAGTCTGCGACGTGAGATATCCGAAAGGCAACGAAAACGGGAGATTATACATTTATATTGAAGGGGGACAGTGTGATAGATATAGTGAGGGTGTTGAGCTCAACCAAAGACGAAGCACCACCGAGCACGTCCGGTGCGGGAGCCGATGCGGGAGCCGGTGCGGGAGCAGGTGTGGGAGTAGGTGCTAGTGCAATGCTAGTTGAGCTGCTCCCCAAGAAGTCAGCAAGGGGAAAGTCGTTTGCATTTTTTTTCTGGATTTTGCCTTGTCCAAGTGAAAACGCCCGTCACCAAGGAAGTAGACAAATCTGCAACCACCTGTTTTGCGGCAGCTACCGCTGTTACGACTGTCTGAGATGATTTCTTCTCAACCGCAATCTCAACCTTCTTGTCGATGTTCTCTTCAGTTAACCTCCCTCTTTCCTTTCTCTCCTCCGTGGTCTCATGGTAGTACTTCTTCCACGTGGCGCCGTCTCCGACACCGTGCACGCGTCCATACGACGGTCGAGTATCCACCGGTTGTCGTTTCAATATGTTCAACGCCTGGTTGAATGGAGTGTCCCACTTGGGCCTCGCTAATGCCTCAGACAACGAGTCGCTTTCGGTCGCAATCTGGTGCTGCTCTCTCTGCAACAGGCACAAGGATCGTTTACAAATATGACTAACGTGTGCAATCGAATTGATTAGAAACTAAAATTACCAGCAGTCTCATGAACTCCGCGATGACCGGTTTTGTCTCGTAAACCTTCTTCACTGGGTCCCAACGGTGCCGGGCCCTGAGGACGTCACGCTCCTGCGGGACAGTGAAATCCGCCAAGGGGTCTGGGATGCCCAGACTCGCGACTTCCGCGTCCTCCTTGGCCCATTTGGACCTCTTTTCGCCGTAACCACGGCTCCCGAGGTGGTGGCTCCCAATGTTCCTCTCTTGAAGCCCCTTCATGTACTGAGACTTTTTTTGGCAGCTTCGGCCTCGCAAGCCTCCTTGACTATTTGAAACAGCTCTTCCGTGATTGTCGGATTATCCTTTACAATCTCGGAGTAGGGTTCCTTCTTGTCGATGATCTTTGCTTTCACTCGATTTTTCCAAGCGGCCAACGCGTCGCTAAACTTGGTCATGGAGTGTTTGTGTATCTTCTTCATTGCCGGGTCCTCATCTAGATCTTCATAATCCTTCTCATTCCAGCCTGGGAACAAGAATATATGGTGAAACTTCTTTAGGAGGGAGCTCCTCATATTTTCTATCTTCTGTAGTTTCTCATCGTTGATGGTGGCGGTTGTCCGTACGATGCAGCCTATTTGATTACCGTAGCATCGACGTGCTTCCTTGGGCGCCTTTGGCTCAAAATTGTCGTCGTCCACCTCCGTGACCACCAGTCTAATAGTCCTGAGTTTGTTAGGAGGCCGTTGCCTCTTTGCTTTCGGTTCTACACCGGCTCCGCTCCCCGAGGCAGCGCCGGTCTCAGTCTTAGTGTCGGTCTCGATGTCGGTCTGAGTCTCAGCGCCGATCTCAGTCTCAGCACCGGTCTGCATGTCGGCAAGGCTAAAAATTTCGTCTGTCGCCCGGTAGACGTCGTCGCAATCACCAGAACCCTGTCCTTCATCGTTGCTAGCCTTGTTTCCTACGATTAAATCTAGTCAATTAATTCTAGACCTAAAAAACTGAATAATGACATAAAAAAGTCCTATTGTTTTGCAGGAACGTTGACTCCTTCCTGGTGCGGCAAATCCCGGGCACTCGATATGTCCTAGTTTTAGCACAAGTAATGCCGAAATTCATGGAAAATTTCGGCATGACCTTTGCTAAAATGTGGACAAATCGAGAACCTAAATTTTGCCGGAACGGAAATGAATCAATATTCCGGTAAAACATAGGCAACTCGGCTTCATTCCCTGGAAACAACAAAAGGCCACTTGGGCATAATCGAACCACTTCAATGTCGATTATGATCAATGAGCAAACACAGCTGAGGATTTTTCATATATCATGACCACTTCAAATTTGCATCTCCTAGTGTTTGACACTTCAAGAAAATATGCAAAAATCTCATGCTCTCTGAAACTCAATTCAAAAACCAAATATAGATGGATGAACCCTAGAACTCAAATTATGAACCTAGAACTCAAATTATGTCCTAAATTTTTGTCCTAATAAAAATTCACTAAAAATTAAGAACCTACTAGACTGGCAACACTAATAGAAATTTATATTTTTATATTGATTTTTTTCCCTAAACTAAATCCTACCACCCTAGTTAACATCTAGTTAAACCTACAACCCTAACCCTACTGCCCTAGTTAAGCATATACAATTTTTTCCTACGGCGAGGGAGGCAGGGGCGTCTCTGTCAAAGCCCTATCTAAATTCTTTTCCTAACTTAATTAACCTAACTAAATTCTTTTCCTAACTAAATTAACCTAACTAATTCAGAGAGAGAGAGAGAGGAGGGGTGGGGGCTTACAGAGGATGGCTCCGGTGGTGGCGAGGGAGGCAGGGGCGTCTCCGGTGATGGCGAGGGAGGCAATTGTGGCGAGGGAGGATCCGGTGGCGTCGACTGCGGCTCCGGTGGCGTTGATGTGGCCGCGCGGCTCCGGTGGCGTTGGGGCGGCTCCGGTGGTGTCGACGACGCACGGCTCTGGTGGCTCGGGGGGAGTCAACGTCGGCAGGAGATGGTGGTGAAGTGGGGCGACGGCGAATCGGGCAGACGGCGGCGGGGTGGGTAGAGGGATTTGGGGGAGAAGTGGTGGCCAGGGCGAAACGGTTTTTTGGTTAAGTCAAACTTAGCGGTAGCGCTTTTCGCGAAACGCGCTATAACTAATTTAGCTATAGCGATTTTCACAAAATGCGCTACTGCTATAGCTATGTAATTCCATTCATATTTATTATTTCCTTTTCTGTTTCTACAGCGGGGGTCTAGGAAACGCGCTGCAGCTACGTTAGCTGTATCGCCTCTTACGAACAAATGCTACTGCTACGCCTTTCTCCTTTTTTGCTTTTTCATTTATTTTGCTCTACATTTTATTTTTTCCTTTTTCCTTTTTATATTTATTTTGTTTTCATTTACTTTTCCATTTTTTTCATTTCATTTTATTTCCATTAGCAGTAGCGCTCTCCGCGCGAAACGCACTGCTACTTATGTCCTAGCGGTAGCGCGCTTCTCTCAAGACCGCTACTGCTATGCGTAGCCTATCGTTTTGGCAATGGGAATATTAGTCGTAGCGCTTTTTCATGTGCACGCGCTACTGCTACTATTGTATCTGTAGCACGGTTTTCGCACGCGCGCTAGTGCTACTTAGCACTAGCGCATGTTTTTGCCATGCGCCACTACTAAATTTCTGTGTATAAGGTTTTCCCTAGTAGTGTCAGACTGATTTGAATTTGAGATACCGATGGCAGACATCATTTGGCCACGTCGCATCTGTGCATGGACACACTATTCTAATTGGAGATGATATGCGGCTTTCGCATCACATATCTATATATATTTTATATTTTTTTATATTGTGTGCGGGTAACTTTAACTTTGAAATATGGTCGTTGGATGAGGCGAATCCGATGGTCCAAAGATGGCAAATTTGAGCACTACTGGCCGATGGATATCATCTAGATTCCACCAGATTTCGCCACATGTATAATCTAGAAGACTCCATGGTTGAACTTAAGCATAATGCACAAACATCAAAACACAAGCACTTCTTATTTGTTCTAGAATCTTCCGTATCAGAATTGCCCAACTGTTTTTCTACATGATTTGCCATTATTTGTTTTTACTTTATGTCTTACGACACACAATTCCATGAATGTTAAAATAGATTAGCTTTCTTATAAAAATTAGATGATTTTGAATGAAATGAACTATAAGAATTAAAGGAACATCTACATCATGCATATATGACTCAAAGTTTGCATGCTATAATGTGGTATTTATTCATAATTTGGTTGCCAAATCTCATGCGTGCAATGCACGTGTACCTTACTCTAGTCTAAATGGTGTTTGTGTGTGTGTGTTGTGCGTGTTGAGGTGCAAATTGTCTATTTTTTGGGTACACGTTAAGCTTGTTCTTCCGAAATTTCAAGCCGCGCCTTGTTATGCCAAAAATTCAAGCTAGCGTCTCTGTCTATCGTGCTACGAAACTCCTGCCTCTTCAACCCGCGCCTTGTTAGCCTGAAATATTTAAGATATATTTTTGTCTCGTTGTGCTCCGACAACTCCCTCCATCTCAACCCGCGCCTTGCTATTCTGAAATTACAACGCACGCGAAAACTCCCACCTCCTCGGAAATCCCGACACACGAAATGTCCGTGGTACACCTGAACCGAAAGAACCGCCTCAAATCGATGGGGGTACTTTTGTAACTTACCCCACATTTCGGACAAGCGCGTCTCTAAGCCATGGTGCCCCACTGCCATCCCATCCGCCCACCCATTCGTACACCGAGGCCGCGAAAACCCGCGACGAAACCCCACACCCTGCTCCGTCCGCCACCCAGCTGGAGCCTCTTCCCCGACGACGTCGTCCACAGAAACACCTCGACGTCCCTCATCCACCGTACCGGATGAGGATCCGTCGTCGATCTCATCGTCCTGCCGGCTCAGCCATCCCGTCCTCCACCTCCAAGGAGCTGCCCCGACGTTCCCCTCGTCTTTCACGCCACCTCCATACCCACACTGCCGTCTTCACCTGCACCACCAGAAGAGCATCATCATCCCCGTTTCCTCGGATGAAGCTGCAGCCTAATCGGCGCCACCAAAGAGGCTGTACACTAATCGCCGCATTTTCTTCTTGATTCGATCTCATGGTGCTGCCAGCGCTCGGTCCCAAGCCAACACGGCGCGACTCCATCCACGGCGGCGTCGCCGGCCACTTCCTCCACGGCGTCGCTCCCTCAGCGGCGACGTCCACATCAGCAGGAGCTGCTGCTGCTTTAGCTCTTGCTCGCGCTGCTGCTCTGCTCTTGCTCTCGGTCCTCTGTCTGGTTTGCTCTTGCTATTGCTCTTTCCCGCGCTGCTGCTCTCTCTCTCTCTCTTGCTCTTGCTTGCGATGCTGCTCTAATT
>NC_041388.1:519350550-519353367 GCF_002162155.2 Triticum dicoccoides
GGGGGGCTCGCCGGAGAGGTACCCCACTATCTATCTTAGGGTTTAGGATGGGGGCGGTGGTCGCCGGGGGTGGCGGGGCGTTGGCGTGGCGGTGGCGTGGGGATCGCTAGAGAAAAAGCTCGACACAGGGGGGGCTTGAGGGATGGCCGGGGCGACGGCGGATCGGCGGTGGGGAGTGTTTTCGGGACGGGCGGGGCGGTGCACCGCCGGCCGCGGGCGGCGGGGGGCTGCTGTTTGGCCGGTGGTGGCTGGCAGCTTAGGGGGTGGATGTTGAAGATGAACCGAAGGCCCTTGATTTCGTATCCAACCGCTGCAAAATCGACTGACTAGATATGAAAAAGTCAGTCGACCGACGTGTAGCCTCACCTTGCTAGTGCATTCAATTTCGACAGCAAAATTCAGTTTCGACAGCAAAATTCAGTTTCGACAGCAAAATTCAGTTTCAAGAGTTAAGTTCAGTTTCGATAGTTAAGTTCAGTTTCGACAGTTAAATTCAGTTTCGACAGTTAAGTTCAGAGATGAACGGCTGATGTATTTTACATCTAGCACTTTGTGGTTATGTATTTTACGTCATGTATTGGAGATGCTATTAGAATTCCACTCAGGTTAACGTTGTTCGTTGTCTCTCTTGTCCTGCTTCAGCCTCGACGTCGTACAACTCACTGGAGCTGCTCCAACGACGAAACCCTCCGTCACAGCGGAGCAGTACCTCGGGCTCCATCTCCAGACGCCTAAGATCTTCTTCCCCTCCTCCGACAGCCAAGTCAGCCGAAGCGTCCTCATCGGCCAACCCAATCACGCTGAGATCGACATGGCTTCGCCAAAGAGGTCGTACACTTGTTGCATCTCTTTTTACTCTACATGTTATATCTATTGTCCACTGAGCACTCGTAGTAATGGGAAATACGATTATTTTATGCTACTATATGACAAGTAGTGAGGTACCAGGCAACTTAGCTATCCATGATGGACTCTCTTGAACGCCATCATTATTTATCTCTACGCGTCTGAGCTGTGCATTTGTCGATGGGCCTGGGAGTTGAGCTAGTATGGAAGTGGCCTGGGTCCAAAGTAATAGAAGTAGCAAAAAAAACATTTTTTTAGTGTAGGATTTTCCTTGCTCAAGCCCGCCTACTAGAATCGCCAGTTCTTGAAAGGAAAAGTGAATGAAAAACATCGGAATTGGAAAGTTTCCTATGGTACTACTTTTCATGAATTTGGTGCAAAGGAATGGAGCAAAGGAAAACTATAGGATTTGTTCCTTTAGTGTCTCCTTGAAAGAAAAACCGTAGGAATTCTAATTTCCACTTCTCCTCCTTTTCATATTCCTATTCATCAAGCACAAGACTATGAGATAGTAGCATAATTGCATTATAACCGTACATTTTGTTGTGGTTTGACTTAATCTCACCATGCTTTTTTGCATCCTGTGATCTTCCAATTGTTGTGAATCAAACAACTAGATTGGCAGAAATCCTGTGTTTTTAAATTCTCTGTTTTGCACGTGCATTCCTATCTATTTCCTATCCCTACATTGTTAGAATCGTCAAATTCAAACAAGCCCTTACTCAACTACTTCTATTACAGATATGTGTCAAAGAAAACCTTGTGTGGTTTGTCCTACTACTGCGGCGCTGTGTTCCACCCCAGCTCAGCTGCTCCAATGACGGAAGGGTTCACCACAGCAGGGATCCGCTCTCTAGACTGTATTTTGCCGCCTCAGATCTTCTTCCCCGCCACCGGCAGCCACGGCAACTGCATTACCATCATCAACTGAGCAGATGACCTTGAGGACTACACAGGTCCGCAAGAGAGGTCGCACTCTTTCGTGTCTGCTTACGTTATGTGTCGCTTAATATGATGACATGCTACATTATCGTCGTGTTCACCTATTAGACTCCAAAGCAGGTCCAAACTAATGATGAAACTTGAGTTTTTAAATGGTTGTGGGGTACATATTGGGGCAGCAATCAATACTATCTGTCTACTATCTGGTTAATCTCTGGTGTCTACTATGAGTTTCATGTTGGGTGCAAACAAACATTAAAGGAGCCATTATCTGTATTTTTTAACTAAATCTATTATCTGCCTGCTATCATTGGTTTTGGGTCTATCCACAGTTTGCCACCATCACTCTAGATTTGTGCATGCACTCCTTACATAATCTCACTATGTTTCATTCCTATGCATGCCAGTTATTGTACACAATGGAACTGATCATGTAGAGCAAAAGAGACGAGCCTTGCATGGCAATAAAATTTCATGCAGACATCGTTCCATGGTGGGCACAAAGGCAACCCCCTCCACCCATTTCGGATCATAATCAAGAGGAAGATAACTGTTCTGAGGGGGATTCAGAAGGAGAAGACCACTCCAATTTACCCCGTGAGGTCTTCGCTCTAACTTGGCATGCTGATGTTGGTAATATCATGCATATGGTGCCTTGCATTGCTTACTGTATACATTAAAGATGTCATCTGCTTAGTTTAGACATGCTTTGTGTCAATGCCATCTATTTAGTTTCTTTATCGTATATGTGAATCATGCAATGCCATCTTGTCTATCCAGGCATCATATATGTGAATTTTGCAATGCCACCCTGGTTAGCCAGTCATCTTATATGTGAATTATATCATGCCATCATTTTTATTACATGTTAAATTTGTCAACAATTTTAGTACATTCAATTACTCTTCCTGTGCATCAGCCATTCGGCACGGTCATGGAGAAATCTGGAGTGGAAACAAGGTCTTCAGAGCAGACAATGCTATCTGACGAAGCGCATGTCTTGCTGGTTACCGATAGCTCCTCAGAGGA
>NC_041388.1:519353738-519364652 GCF_002162155.2 Triticum dicoccoides
CAGGGTTATGTTGCTCATATCATGCGTATGGTATCTTTCATTGCTATGTCATTTGCTTAGTTTAGACATGCTTTGTGTGAATGCCACCTGTTTAGTGTCTAATTACCATATATGTGAATTATGCAATGCCATCTTGTTGCAAGACATTATATATGTGAATTACGCAATGTTATCTTGTTGCAAGGCACTATGTATGTGAATTATGCAATGCCATGCTGTTTAGGCAAGCGTCATATATGTGAATTATATCATGCCGCCTTTTTTGTATTTCTCATTGCTTTTGTCGACAATGTTTGTATATTCAACTGCTCTTCCTGTGCATCAGCCATTTGAATTGGTGATGGAGAAATCTGGAGTGAAAACAAGGTCTTCAGAGCAGACAATGCTACCTGCTGAAGCAGATATCTTGCTGGTTACAGATAGCTCTTCATAGGACGATTCAAAGGTAGATGACCAGCCTATTATCCCCCTAAGGTGTATGCTCAAACTTGGCAGGGTTATATTACTCATATAATGCATATGTTGTATTGCAATGCTTAGTTTTTACATCATATACACAATATTGAATGCCATCTCCTTAGTTGACACATCATATATGCGATTGCCCTCTGCTCACTTCCTTAGCATATAAATCATATATTTGAATTATGTCATGCCATGATGTTTACATAGAAATCATGTATCTGAATTCTGGCATGCCAATCCATTTCTAAAGACATAATATAGTTATATCATCTCATCCTGTTTACATAGTCATCATATTTTAAATTATGTCATTCTATCCATGAATTATATCATGCCATCATGTTTCCATCGACGACATGTTTGTGATTTATGGCATGCCAACCACTTTAATAGACACATCGTATAGTTATATCATGTCGTCTTGTTTACATAGTCATCATATTTTGAAGTATGTCATTCTATCCTGTTTAGTTAGCCATCATACAAGTGAAATTGTGGTATGCTATCCTATTTAATTAGCCATCATATATGTGAAATTATGTCCTGCTATTCTGTTTGCTTAGACAACATAAATGTGAATTATTTCATGCCCTGTTTTCTTCCCTACTATCCATTGCACCTGTCTATCTTACAATGTCTGTACATTCAATTACTTTTATTGTTTATCAGCCATTTCAATTGGAGGGAGTGATGGCAGTATCTGTGGGAGTAAAAACACGGTCTTCAGAAAAGATTGTGCTACCTGTCGATGCAGATAGAACCACGGTTGTAATTGCCCAAGAATCAGCCCCACCACACATAACCCACACTCATGCAGATTGTACCCCTACCCAGTTGGATAGAGAACCAGCTACACCCCTTCTAACCCCAACCCCAGCAGATAGACACCCAGTTCCCGTTGACACAACACCGTCTCCACCACAGAGCACCCAAACACGAGTAGTTAGTAAGGAAACTGAAGTGCCCAAATCACGAGGACCACCACTCCGAACCTGAAGTCAATGCTTAAAGCAGAAGAATAATTGTTCTCAGGTCAGGTTCCATAGCTATGGTTCATACTACTTTGCTCTTGCATCACTGTATTTACTGATACGAACTAATTTCAAATTTGAAGGATGCAATTGAAACTCCAATGGCGCAACAGGTATGTTTTAAACCTGTTTCTTCAACGTGTTTGGCTGTTTGCTATTGTAACTTGCTCTATGTTGATTTCAGTTTCAATTGAATAAACAGTTATGTTCTCATGCCATGCACATTACAAGTGTTTTTATTGTTGTGTAGTTTCCCACACTTATATTCTGTCTATGCTGCTTTGCCTTAAATAGATATGATTCGAACTGTATCTATCTTGATTTGGCAACATAAACTAGAATGATATAGACCATACAGTGACCATACTACGTAGATATATGTTTGTTTCATGCTGTTATCCTGTCCACCTTACTACTGAACTGGCTTACAAAAATGAGTTTCATATACTACATCGTAAACCCGAGATGTGTTTGTTTGTTTCTCTTTTAGAACGCAGATAAAATATTGGAGAAGAGTACCCTGTTATGCAATGGTAAAGGAAGTAATGCAGATAAGGTTCAAGATAGTGAGACATCCCTATTGGTCTCCAGGAAAGCTGATAAAAACTATATTGAAGACACTAAAACAACCCCAAAGTCCTGTCTTGATGTAGTGTTCGAGTTACTGGCTACCACTGCTGGCACCAGCTCTTCAAACTCGTTACCTGAATCGGTTCGGCTTCTTGAGTCTCAACTTCAAGTTGAAAGACATTGATCAGATGTTATGCGACAGGAAGCCGAAGGACTGAGGAAGTCCCTGCAGAATTCAGATGCATACTTTCTAGTGCAACAGCAAGCGCTGGAGGACTTAAGCGCCAAACAAGAGAAAGTTAATAAGCTTGCTAAGCATCTTGCCAGCATTATGGGTACCCAGGATATTGTTTCTTGAGCTCTTCTGAAGTGGTTTTAGTTCTGGACTTGTTTTGCCGCGGTGTTTATATGCCGATGTGTTCCCTATATTTGCACTGGTGGCAAACTTTGATGCCCAGTGGATGTAATATGTGTAATAGCCATGATAGCCTAGTGTAAGTTCCTTGCTTATTTATTTCCTTGTTGTCTTGTTTATTTGTTTGCTTGTAGTCAGTGCAGTTCTTTTTCTGTGGTTTGCTAGTGGCTGCAATAACCTATTTTTTAAAACTAGGCCACAATAACCATGGGCTAATATTTACTGTAGTGACACTGGGCCTCCTACGGGCCGTAGAAACAGCGGGCCTTCTACGGGCCATATAAACAGTGGGCCTTCTGCGGGCCGTAGAAACAGTGGGCCTTCTACGGGCCGTAGAAACAATGGGCCTTCTATAGGGTGTAGAAACAATGGGCCTTTTGTGGGCCGTATCATCAATGGGCCTTATACGGGCCGTATGATCGATTGGCCAAACATGGGCCAAACAGACCGCATTCTGGCCGTAAACGGGCTAGAGTTGGAATCGTCCGTTCATGGGCCGACCATAACGGGCCATCGTTAATAGGTCGTATTTGATGACGCCATGAAAATGACTCAACGTATTAACGGACCACAAACGGGCCAACTGTAACCACGGGCTGAATTTGGCCCACAAGCAGAAAATGACAGTAATGGGCCGTAAGTAAAAGAATGCTACAAAATAGCCCAAGAATAAATGGGCTCTGAGACGGCCGAAAGATAACATGGGCTGGAAATGTCCCAACGGAATAACGGGCCGTTAATGGGTATAAAGTGATACACTGTTCTTTACGGGCCAGTTTCACCATGGGTCGTTAATGGGTGTAAAGTGATACACTGTTCATTACGGGCCAGTTTCACCACGGGCCGTTAATAGGCCAAGAGTTACATAGGGCCTCATATGGGCTGAAGGACGTCATGGGACATACATGGGCCAGAAGTGAAAATGGGCTGGAATCATATTGGATGGCCCAGATGACGCTACTGGGCCTAATTCGAATAGGGCAAAACGGGCCTTGGGTTAGCGGGCTGTAAATGGGCTATATGCGAACAGGCCGTTAACAAGCTTTCCATGGGCCGGACCGCCATGTTTTGACCAAGTCAAACGGGCCGGCCTTTTCACAGGAATGGGCCTCTGTTGGGCCATGCCACGTGTCGACGTATCATAGGCGCCTTCTGTCTAATGAGTTGATGACACCTGTCCTAGCGATGAGCCGACACGTGTTTCCTCCAGCCAATGATGATTTTACACGTGGAAAATCCCCATTGGTCGGGGCTGTTAACGGGTTATCGGATCCAAAACCCGACCCAATAGCTTAACGACGTTCCGTTACGGTGGATGCCACGTGTCGGTCACCCTTGACAAAAGCACTTCTGTGACGTGCGATTTATCGCCATGGAAATGGACACTTCCGTGATGATAATTTTGGTAATGTCATGGAACACTTCTACGACAGCACATGTATGACTATCTTGATTCTATCATAAATTTGTCATGGATGTACATGCATGACAGAAAACGGGACCTACTATGACAAACACGTATCGTCACGGAAGTGTATTTTTTTGTAGTGTCGTTAGCCTGACTGCCTTCAGCGTCATCCTGATAATAATCATTGTCAATGAGGTGTATGAAAAGAAAACCAATATAGTCAAGTTCTACCTTTGAGTCTGGATTATCAAGGTTTTCATCGAGATTCAGCCCGATGGATTCAACCGCCTTCTTCTTGGCAGGCCTCTTGACCGCCTTTGTCTTAGGTCGAGGGGCCTTCACCGTTTTTTCTTGAGGTTTCTTCCAAAATGGGTCATCGCCTGTTAAAAGAATTGACAAAAGTTATAGGAGATTACACATGTTAAGTACAAGCAGGAGTGAGGCAATGCTTACAGGTGGCAGTTTATTCAAAGTGTAGTAGGGACTTAACCCGGTCCTACTATAGACAGCCTCCGATTCATTCAGTATGTTCTTCACAGCTTCAGTAACTTCAGCTTCTGTCAGCTGAATATCAATATGATGTTAAGAGTCTTTTGAGTCACCAGTATACTCGCACATTAAACTGGAGCGATGACTTAAAGGCAATATACTCCATGAAATCCAGCAGTGAACAAAATTAACTCCTGTTAGACCATTGGCCATAAAGGCTCTGAGCTTGGAGAGCTGTGGAGCATATGTAGCCCGCTCTTTGGTAGTGAACCGTTGCGGTAATGGATGTGTGTTGGTAAGCCGGTGAGGACGGTAACCCGGCAGAGGATTCTCATCATCAGGGGAGGTATCTTTACAATAAAACCAAGTCTGGTTCCAGTCTTTAGGATGGCTATGGAGTTTGGCATGAGGGAAACTGACATCTTTTCTCTTCTGAATTGAAACGCCACCCAGTTCGGTGTTCGGCCCGTCTACAAACTCAGTACGGCGGTTCAAATAGAAAAAGTCCCGGAATAGCTCAACAGTTGGCTCCTCTTGCAGGTATGCTTCACAAAATACTTGAAAGTCGCTAACATTGGACACAGAGTTTGGTCCAATGTCTTGAGGATGGATCTGGAAATTGGCAAGCACATCACGGAAGAACTTGGACCCTGGCGGTTTAAAGCCATGACTCATGTGATCAACAAACACTACTACTTCGCCATCTCTGGGGGTAGGAGGGTTTTCTAGACCGGGAACTCGCCACTGGGTTTCACTCCTCTTCGGTAAGGTGCCAATTCGGACGCATCCATCCAGTTGTTCCTCAGTAACCCGGGAAGGGACCCAGTTACAGGCATAAAATTGTTTGGCCATTGCAAGTGAAGAGCTGGAAAAGATTAATGCCGGTTTAAGATTCATGATTGACAAAGCATAAAGCGCAATAGGTTAAGAAAAAGGAATTCAAGCATATAAAGTTGTTAAACTAGAGGCTGATACTGTTATAAATGGTAAAGCGACGGGCGGTTTACAAGGGGACTAATGGCATATGACAGATTATCTTCTAAAAAGGCAAACCACCTACGCGGATGAGCAAGGTACTGATCTGAGGCAAAAAATGTCTAAGTCAGGAAAAACAGGTTTCACAAGTTCACATTGGCATTTTGGATCTACCATAGGTCAGGAAAAGGAAAAAGATTTAGACCTAAAAAGTTGGTTCTGGAGCAGTTCGCAAAAGTCCAGATCGGTTTTTATATATAGAAGGCATGGTTTGATAGCCAAGATAAAGGACTGCTATAGCTACCGCACGGAATGCATCAAAGTTGAGGTCTGCTGTGTATGAACTGGCGAAGAACAAGAGAAGAACAGGAGAAGAACACCATGAACTCGTGTGAACCCTAAGTGGATCTACAGAGGAAAGAGGGAAAGACTTACCGAAGTTGTTGAAGCAGAGGAGGTGTGCCGCGTTTTTTCTGGTGCGATCTGGTTGATGCAGCGGCCGATGGAGAGGCAGAGGCAAAGCTCAACGACGGCGGTGGCACTTGGGTGCAGAGGCGTCTCGAGGTGGAAGAAGAGATGAAGAGGCAACGGGAGGAAAAAGAAAGGGATCCATCAGCCCTATTTATAAGGCAAAGAGATAAGCGACATGCGCGGGAATCGAGGAGCCCAAAAAATGGATATATAACAAGGTTGTCGCCTCGATTGTTGGATGCTCATTAATAAAGGGTATCTTCGGCTTTAATGAATAGGTGACATCACGGCGGTTTACTACAAATCTGGAGGATGACATCAGGGCGGTTTACAAGATCTATGCGAAGGTACAAAAGGAGGAATTTTTCTAAATGTTGAAGATTGACATGAACAAGTTCAAATCAATCTGGGGCCTAATGTTGGGGATATTATTATTAAGTATAAACCGGCCATGAGGGGCCGGGTTATGTTCACAAGGAGTTAGTCATGTTTGAAGCCCACTAAGATAAAAGAGATGGCGCTTTATGGAGGAGATATAACATGAAGGCCCAGGGCCCAGAGGCTATTAGGGACAGTAGATGTAAACCGCCATATTATATGTAACTTATGTTGTACGACAAGGAAAAGTAGAAACCGAGCCGGATACGTTTATGAACCGGCCTCGGGATTCCGTATACCGCCGGGCGTTAACCTGTGTATATAAAGGGACGGCCCGACGGCGGTGTAGGGACAACATACAACAATTTGAGAGCCAGGCAAAGCGGATTCGCTCCCTGGTCATTCGAAACCCTAGCAATTCCATCAAAACTGGATTAGGATTTTACCTTCACCATAAGGGGCCGAACCAGTATAAAATATTGCGTCCTTTGTCCGCTTTAACCCCTTTAAGCTAACCCATAGCGATGGCTCCACGACTAAGTCTTTTCACGAGGACATCTGCCCTGACAAAACCGCGACATGTGTCCTAAGAACTTTGGTGGTAAACTTATACTTATCCACAAATCCCCTTGAAATGTATGAATGCGATGCACCAGTATGGAAAAGAACGATTGCAGTAAATGACTTAACCAAAAACTTACCTATAACTGCATCCGGCTGCTCTTCAACCTCCTCCACATTAACGTGGTTCACTTGTCCCCTGTTGAAAGGGTTGGGCTTCTTCCCAGAGCTTCCATTTCCATTTCAATTCTTTGCTTCAGAACACTTGGTGGCATAGTGTCCAGTCTTCCCGCACTTGAAATAAGTAATGTGACTTAGATCCTTCTTGGTGGGCGTTGCTGGGTTGGAACGGTTCTGGCTGCTGCTTCCTCCATTTTCATTCCCATTCCTTGGGCCACTATGATTATGCGTACTTCCTCCATTATGAGTATGGCCTCCATGGTTATGTGTGTAACCTCCGGAGTTAGGGGTAAAGCGAGGCTTCTGTTGAGCTCTAGAATTGTACTTCCCCTGTCCATACTTCCTTTTGCGGCTCTCTATCTGCCGTTGTTTGTTTTCAATCATTAGGGCCTAGTCTACCAACTCCTGGTAGTTAGTGAATGTTGCCACCATCAACTGCATACTCATCTCATCATTCAGTCCTTCCATAAACTTCTCTTGCTTCGCGGCATCCGTGGCCACATCATCTAGGGCATAGCGGGCTAACTTGCTAAACTCATCCACGTACTGCCCCACAGTATGGTTTCCCTGGCATAAGTTGCGAAACTCACGCTTCTGCATATTCATTGTGCTTGTAGAGACATGGGATGTGTGAAATGCTTGCTGAAACTGATCCCAAGTGACATTGGCTATGGAAAAAGTGGCTGTGTAATTCTCCCACCATGAGGCAGCGGGTCCATCCAATTGGTGTGCGGCAAAACTTACCTTATCAACATCTGTGCAACCTGCGGTGGTCAACTCCCTTCCAATCCTACGTAGCCAGTCATCAGCAACAATCAGCTCGGTGCTACTGGAAAACACCGGCGGATTCAGCCTCAGAAATCGGGCTAAGTTGTCCACTGGAGGTGGTGGCGGTGGGTTGTTGTTATTGTTGTTGTTGTTGCCTTGGTTCTAGACTAGCAACTGCATCAAGGCATTCTACTGTTGGATCAACTATGTGACCTCCGGTGGGAAGACAAATCCGGGGTCACGTCTCGGAGGCATCTGGTGGGTTTAGAGGGGGGAGATTAGAATAGAAATGAGGTATCAATAGAAAGCACTACCCATATGCACATGAGACAAACACATTCATCTCACACCACTCAATTGAAACAAGGGCATACAATCGATCTAGCTACCGTTACAAAATACTCGGACTAGTACTATATCCATGGGGGAAATACTACTAATAATATGGTGGTCATCTAGAAATTTTGATTAGTGGAAGACTCCATGATATTCGCTCCAGCTTCGTCTTCGTAATCATCATCACTATTGTCGGGGTCGGAGACGGTGTCGTCGATGATGATGTAGTCCTTGGGATGGTCGTCATCTCCTCCTGGCGCGGGGTCTCCCATGAATACTCCTAGCTTCCTTGTCAAGTCGTCATTCTTTTCTACTACTATTGCGATTTCCTCCTCATATCCATCGCGTGTTGACTTGAGTTCCTCTTCAAGCTCCATGTTCCTAGTCATCAACTTCTTCAGATCTATCATGCTTGCGCACATTTGGTTCTCCTGGCGTCGAATGTGCTGGTTTAACTCCTGGATGAAGGCTGCAATTGATCTGTCCCTCCTGTTGCTGATCATCTCCCATTGTTCATCTCGGCGCCCACATATCTGGTAGATGGTGTCCTTAAGATCCTTGTGATAAACTTCGTCGATGCATCCCATGGCGATGTGAGCTGCCATGCTCTTACCTAGACTCCAGGTTGGTGCATCAAAGGAAAACTCTATGGGCTCAGTAACAGGCGTGAAGGTCCTTCCTGGAACTTGAACTCATATCATCCAACGCTCCTCTTCTGGTAAAGTGGCGGCGTAGGTCCCAGTGAAGGTTGGTATTCCAATGTTCAGGTACCTAGTGACTTCCTTCCAGTGTCGTCCAAATGGTGTATCTTCATCCGGTTGAGCAAACTTGTTCCTTGGGTCCGCCATCTACAGAGTGGAAAATGGAGAGGAGTCAGCAATGAGTAAAGAAGAGTGACCTATGTCTTATTTTAGTGGGCGTGTACTACAATCAACATGTCCTCTGATACCATGTTGTAGCGATCCAACCTCAAACGGTCGAATCTCTGTGCATAAGTGTCATCCCTGGATCGGTAATGCTGACACACACAGTACTTGAAGGATTTATAACAGAGTTGCAATCACACACTTATTACATCGAATAACACATAAAAGAGTACTTAATGCAAAAATATGGCTTAAGGCCATCTAAATATGATAACAGCGAAAGGCTTGGAAGATAAAGTGAGTCCATCAACTCCAACGACAAAGCTGAGTGCACGATAACGACCTAGCGCACCTTACTCTTCGCCTGAAAAGTCTGCAACATAATACGTTGCAACCCGAAAATGGGTCAGCACATGGAATATGCTGGCAATATAACACTTTAGAGGAATGAATAGGTAACAACTATAACTATATGCATATTTGGCTGGTGGAGACTCTACGGTTATAATGTTTTTGCGAAAAGCCAATTTTCCCTACAACAAAGGAATATATTTTTTAACTATCATGGTAGTTGATAAACAGTGGGAAGGTTCCTCCAACTCAATCCCAACTAAGCAGTATTAATTAACCCATCAAATTAATTTAGAGTGATGAGATCAACATGATAATTCAAGAACCAGATATTCAAGATGTCCATAACCGGGGACACAACTAACCATGATTAGTTTGTACACTCTGCAGAGGTTTGCACACTTTTACCCACAAGACTCGATCTCCTCAATTGGATTTCTCACACTACATGGTGTTTGAGAAACGGATGACCGACACACAATCTTTCAGAAGCATTAACTCTTTACTCTGGGTAGACAGTTACACCGACTTTCCCTAGCCTACCACTAAAAGAGGTCACGCAACATACTCAACTATGCCAGAGCCCATAATGGCTTGTGGCTACACATGGAAGTTTCTAGCATGAATAATCTTATGATCCCTTTGAGCCTGGGTGGCGATCCATAGGATGATCAAACGGGTACTCCGGGATATCCTAGGACAACACTGGATTCTCCAGGTGCCCGCAACCAATCCACCCAGACGTGCATTTTAGTAGCCACCTTAAGTTAACCCTTAATTAACAATTCTCATATCTGTCATTGATACACTCAACCAATCTCATATCTAGCATAACGTAGAAGTAACTCCTAGGGTTTAATAAAAAAGGGCAATAGGTTCTACCTCATCATCTACTTCCCAATACCCACATGTTAAGAGATCCTACTGATGCAATGTTTGAGGATTGGAACTAATGCATAAAAACTAGGTAATGAAGAAGTATGATCAAAGTGTTACTTGCCTTGCTGACGATCTACAAACCCTAGAGACTCGTAGTAGCACGCTTCGCACTCCAGAAATTCTATCGCAATCAAACAATAGCATACATAAGCAATCACGCGTGCATGCAAGGGTAAAACTCAAATAAACAGATCCAAACTGAAAGTTCAACTGAAGAGCTTCGATTTGCAAAAAGAATCAATCGAATCGGAGCTACGGAACTAAAAGTACGATCGAAAGAACTTCGAATTCAAATCAGCTTGAAGCCAAATTTTAATTTGTCCAAACCATGTTCAAGTTGATTAACTAGAAAGAGGGCTTCGAGACAAAGATTTTGGCGTTGGTTTCACTGGATTTGGATAAACGGTTGAAAAGTTGCGAGGGTTTGAAGATCAGGGGCTAATCTGCAATAAAAGTAATCGTGGATAGGTCCTTGGCCGAAAATAAAACAAAAAAAATCTATCGGACGAACGTCCGCTATCAGAGGCTAACGAAGGAATTCGTTCGTTATTAGATCTAAACGAACGAATGCTCGCGGAATAGATCTAAACCGAGAAAAACAGATCGAACCGGTGGAAAACCGACAAAACCGGCTATATAAAAAACTGACCTAGATCTAGGGTTTACTGAAATAAACCGACGGGAACCGGAAATAAACCGGGCGGCGGAGGC
>NC_041388.1:519365065-519448003 GCF_002162155.2 Triticum dicoccoides
GGCGCGGGCAGTCGATGGTGGCGCGGCGACAGTTGGCGGCGGCGGTGCGGCTGCGGCGGCGGGGTTGACTAGGGATCGGAGGGAGGAGGCGGCGACTGGCTATATAAAGGCCTCATGGCGGTGGCTTGCTGGAGGGGGCAGGCGGCGAGGAGTCCGAGCCGGACTCCTCGCGGAGTCCACCGGTGGCATGGCGCGGGCGGCGCGGAGGCGGTGGCGCGAGCCGGCCCGCTGTGCTTCGGCCAAGTTCGGTCCGTGTTTCTTTTAAAATAAATTCCGCCAAAGAAAAAAAATATCCTAAATAAATATAATTTGTTTTTCTAAAAAATACCAAAATCAATTTTGTCCGTCTAAATATATTTTTCCGAACAATGTGAACATTTTTCTGGCCTAAAAAATGCAATTTTGAAAAATGCATATTTTTCTAATCCAAATAAAATAGCAGAAAAATCCAAATACAATATTTATTTAATTTTAACATTTTCCTACAATATTTCCTTTATTTTGGAGAAGTCCTTTTATCACCTCTCTTTTATTTTTACATTGGAAATATTTCGGAGAGAAAAATATGAAAACAAAAGTGATCCTCTTTTCCCATTTGAGAAAAATTCAAATATGAAAATAGTGAAATCCCCAATTCTCTTCGTGGGTCCTTGAGTTGCTTAGGATTTCTAGGATCGCAAACGAGATGCAAATAAACTATGATATGCATATGATGACCTATGTATAACATTCCAAATTGAAAATTTGGGATGTTACAATCATGTGTTCTTCATTTCGAGGTTGCATCGGTCCTCGAGGGCTGCAACTCAGTCGGAACATTACACCTCCGTTTTATTTGAACCAGCACTCCAACATGTCCAGTTGGATCCTTCACTTCATCAAGTTCGACTAGATCCTTCACTTCATCAAGTTCGACTTGATCCTTCATTGTTTTGAATCAGCAAGCCCCTTGCACTCCCAGTGGGTGTCTATGGGTTTTATTTACAAAAATAATTTAGCACACATCAAATTTCCTCGAGAAATTATTTCGTTGGTGTCGCTGTCAAAACCGACGGATCTTGGGTAGGGGGTCCCGAACTGTGCGTCTAGGCCGGATGGTAATAGGAGGCAGGGGACACGATGTTTTACCCAGGTTCGGGCCCTCTTGATGGAGGTAAAACCCTACGTCCTGCTTGATTAATATTGATGATATGGGTAGTACAAGAGTAGATCTACCACGAAATCAGAGAGGCTAAACCCTAGAAGCTAGCCTATGGTATGATTGTATGTTATGGTTGTTGTCCTACGAACTAAATCCCTTCGGTTTATATAGACACCAGAGAGGGTTAGGGTTACACAAGGTCGGTTACAAAGGGGGAGATATCCATATCCGTATTGCCTAGCTTGCCTTCCACACCAAGTAGAGTCCCATCCGGACACGAGACGAAGTCTTCAATCTTGTATCTTCATAGTCTAACAGTCTAGCCAATGGAGATAGTCCGGCTGTCCGGAGACCCCCTTATCCAGGACTCTCTCCGTAGCCCCTGAAGCAGGCTTCAATGACAATGAGTCCGGCGCGCAGTATTTTCTTGAGCAATGCAAGGCGGTTCCTTCTCCGAATACATCACAGGAGAATTTGAATACGAGGATAGTGTCCAACCCTGCAAAATAAGTTCCACATTCCACCATAGAGAGAATAATATTTTCGCATATCTAATTTGCTGGCTTGTTTTGGCAATATGACGTTACGTCACGGCCCGGTGATTATTCGAACTGTTTCTTTTAAACAGCCCCGCACATAACGCGAGGCAGTTTTTCGACACGTCTTGTCAAAGCAGAGATCGTGTCCCCTTATTACGGGATTCTCATCAATACGGGTGTGGGTAACCCAACCGCGCCATCAATTGCGGCGCTTGGGGGATAAGAGAGTTTTACCAGGCAAGTGGGGACGCTTAGTTTCGTCCACCCATATAAAGTGATAAGGATTCACCTATCTATCCACGCCTTCTTCCTCCCTTGCCCATCCGTTTTTGCACACTCGAGCTCTAGCGCCCAAGTCCGCACTTCCCACCTCGACCTTCTCCAATCATGTCTGGAGTGGGAGGCAAGTGGATGGTCTCCTCCGTCACGGAGGGAGACATCAAGAAACTGAGGAGAGCCGGATACCTGCTCGACGACATCGCGCACCGGCTCCCGGATGAGGGGCAGCTCATCCCCACCCCCAGGCCCCATGAGAGGGTAATATTCCTCACCCATTTCCTCCGTGGACTGGGATTCCCTCTCCATCCATTCGTACGGGGGCTCATGTTCTATTACGACCTGGATTTCCATGGTCTGGCCCTGAACTTCGTCCTCAACATCTCGGCGTTTATCGTCATGTGCGAGGCCTTCCTTCACATCAAGCCCCACTTTGGCTTATGGCTGAAGACCTTCAATGTCAAGCCGAAGGTGGTGGGCGGCCACCAGGCGGAGTGCGGAGGCGCCATGGTGGGCAAGATGACCAACATAACATGGCTCGACGGCTCCTTTGTGGAAACCATAAAGGGGTGGCAATCGGGGTGGTTCTATATCACCGAGCCGCGCAACACTGCATGGGCAGTGGCCCCTGAGTTCCGATCTGGCATCCCCACGCGGCTCACCTCCTGGAAAGAGAAGGGCCTATCCTGGGGTAGTTCGAAAGAGCTGACCGGACTCCAAACATGTATTCAAAACATGGTGGACAAGAAGCTCAAGCTTGTCAACATAGTCCAAGTTATACTCATCCATCGGATACTCCCGTGCCAACAACGGGAGTTCAACTTGTGGGAGTTCAATCCGGCGCAGCACCGAACCCTGAACAGGCTCTTCGACATGACTCATGAAGACGCCTGGAGGGTGCTGTTCAAAAGTGCCGAGGTCCCCCCTCATATTATGGTGGATCGCAGATTCAGCATGAAGCGCCAAGAGAGTGCGGTAAGCTGCTTTACCTTTCACAGGATACTTATTTTTTCATATAGATTGACTCTATGCGGGATCTAAACTCCCGTACCTTTGACAGGACTGGCAGAAGATGGCCGGACAGATCGACTGTCAGGCTCCTTTGCCTGCAGGCCCCGCAGACCCTCTTCTGGCGAAGATGTTGACTC
Organism: Triticum dicoccoides; assembly: GCF_002162155.2. Classification (NCBI taxonomy): domain Eukaryota; kingdom Viridiplantae; phylum Streptophyta; class Magnoliopsida; order Poales; family Poaceae; genus Triticum; species Triticum dicoccoides. The sequence continues at coordinate 519,368,170 of NC_041388.1, forward strand.
CGGCCCCTTATACGGTGCCGGAGAAGACCAAGAAGGCCAAGGGAACTCAAAAGAGTTCCCGACGCCAGGCGTCATTGGACTCATCGTCCGATGACTCTGCGGCGCACTCTTCCCCCGAAGACGAGGAAGAAGAAGAAGATGCTCCCCCACCAACTGGGGGAGACAAGAAAAGGAAGGACGCCCTAACCGGGGAGGCCGGAGGGTCCAAGAAGGGAAGGACTCTCCTTCCGGACAGTTCCACCGCCGCCGACGAAGGCGAAGACGAGTGGTTGCCCAGGGTTAAGCCCCCGGGGAGATCGTAAGTATTTGGATACCAGAGTAACTAATAGGATTCCTTTGTCGCACTGCTTTCCCTAACGCCAAACGCAATTATGCAGTTCGCCACGAGCCAATATCGATGTATCATCGGACGACTCCCTGGGCTTGTCGGACATGGATAGCGATCCAGTCCTGACTGCCACCTCCCCTCATCCTGCTGACGACGCCGAGGTGCTGTCTCAAGAGGCACCGGGTCGAGGGGAAACAGTCCTGGAGGCGCCTCAAGGCGACCTTCTGGACTCCGAGAGTCGCGGTGATGGGGCCCCCGAGAGCTCCGAGTTCGGCCCTCAGCCAAACACCGCGCCGGACCCTCCAGCGGTTCCGGGCTCGGGCAGGCGGCCTCCTTCTAAGAGGGGCAAGACGCCTGTGCCGGGGACTTCTGTCCATCCAGAGGCACCGGACAATCTGCTGGAAGCGCTTCGCAACGCTTCCATCGATGAGGAGCACCACACTATCATGAGTGCGGTGATCCAGAAGGTTTAGTCTGCCAAGAGCGGATTGACTAAAGCCTGTGCAAGCCTTCTAACAGGCATTGAGGTAAGTGTTTTAAAGTATAGTAGAAATATTACCGCATAGACAGTAGCCCTTGATGCTTTGTTCGGTGTTCACAAAGAAAAGCCGAACAGAGGATCAAATAATATCGCAGGAGTCTAATATAAGTATGTCAATAGGCGTATGCAGGCTTCGCTGCCGGCGTCCGCCGCACTGACTGCGGAGTTCGCCGTACTGAAGCAGGACCTCGAGGGGTCCAGGAAAGAGCTCGGCCTTGCCAAGAGGCAGCTCGAGGAGAACAAGGGTAAGTAATACCCTCTCTATAGAAATGTATATATAAAAAAGGACGCGATTGCAAAATGACAGGATCATTGTATGTTTGCCAGGGGCCACGACCGAGGTGGTGACCTTGAAGCAAGCGCTAACCAAGGCCGAAGATAAAGCGGCCAAGGAGCGCACCGAGCGAGAGAAGCACGTGGCTCGGGTGGGCGAGGTGCAGCAAGAGCTCCAGGCTCTCGTGGCGAAGCACGAGGCGTTGGAGCTTGACTCAAAGACGCGGGATTCTGAGCTTGCTGCGGCCCTCAAGAGTGTAAAAAGTGCCAAGGCCGAAGCCCAAAAGGCCCTCCAAGAGATCGACGCGATGAAGAAGATAGCAGCGGGTAAGGCTTTCTATATGCAAAGCAAGCATGTAAAAGTAAATTACCGATTACTTACCCGGATCCGGAGCTCGTCAGGAGCATTCGCAGATTTGCCCCGCAGTGTGTCCGATGCCGCACAATTTTACCAGGATGAGGACAGAAGCTCAATGGAGAAGCTGTTCTGGTCTCAATATGCTGAGGCCGAACATCCGGTGCCAATGAGCGACCAGCTGAAGCAGATGGTTGAGCTACATAAGGCGGCTGATCATGCCATGAAGAGCTTTATTGTCCGGTTGTGCCCTGGCGACACCCTTCCGAACAGCTTCTTCGGCCTGGTGAGGCGGCTCGTGGATGCCTGCCCGCGGCTGGAGGTCGTCAAGCGATCTGTCTGCATTGAAGGTGCACGCCGGGCTTTCGCCCGCGTGAAATTGAAGTGGGTCAAGCTAGACGCCATGAAGCTGGCCAAGGAGGGGCAGCCAGAGGGCCAGGAGCACCGCCACCCCGAGATGTACTATGAGGGTGTTCTGTCGGGTGCCCGTCTCATCGCGGACGAGTGTTCAAAAGATGTAATATTTGAATGAGACTTGCTCGTGTGATCCTGTATGATGAAAACTGGTTTCATATGCGCTATGCAATGCTTGTGTGAATTTAAAATATTACCTTTTGTTTGGCCGTTTATCCAATCTGAGAGATGGCTAGTCCTCGGCTTCTGCCCCCATGCCACGAGTGCTGGGGTGTTCGGGATAAACCTGAGCACTCTTGTTCCCATATTTGGGTCCTTCGAGGGAGGTGCTCGGCACAATGAACAAGGCAACCGGACTAATAATGCTTTATCACTCTCACTTAGCCATAGAATTCTATAATTTTAATTTTCGGCGAAGCCCCTAGTATTCGGAAGGCCGAATTCAGGGTGTGATACACGCCTGTAAGCCGGACAGGGCCGGCCCCTCGCCCTAAGCGGCATAAGTCTTTAGGGACTCGAAAAACCTCGCCGAACAGCGACCAGTCTCTCGCCTTATCATGACAGCAGTTTTAGCTTTCTCTACTAAGGTGCTAAGCCCGGCAGAACCGGGGCACAATCGTAGTAGTTCTCCTAGCGCTACCTTAGCCGATAGAGCAGAACGTAAGGTACCAAAACATAGGAGCCGGTCAAACCCAACATTTGACCAAAGACATGATTCGCAGCTGATGCATATAATGCTATAAGTTCGGAGTGCCGCACTTCTGAAAGTGTTCGGACTTTTCACACCGTATTGTGGGCTACGTAAGCCCCTGGTGTATTAGCCGTACCATAGTGTATGGTTGCAAGGAGTCATTAATGAACACATAGATATATATATATATATATATATATATATATATATATAGAAAGAATGCAATAATAGTCCTAATGTCATGCATTGTTTATTAAAAAATTGCGTTAAAGTAGAGTGATACAGATAGTGTGATAAGCAAAGAGTAGGACTATGTCCCTTCCAAGGGCAAGCTGAGGAATGATATTAAATTGAATATTTCACTCGTTACTGTAATCAACCTGGGAATTCTGTGGTATAACGTAGCTTTCTGCCTCCTTGGTTGCTGCATCATGTGTTCGGCAATAGTGCTACCGGATAGTGTTTCCAGAGATTATGGTCCTGAAAGAAAAAGAAAAATAACCAAACGGGAAGCCCCTAGTGCGGTTTAGGCCGCGTCTTGGGGCGTGCCGTAGTTGTGCCCCCTCCCCACATGTGTCCATGGTATTTTTAATGCGTAATTATGTACGCGCGGCACGAGTTTCGCCGCTGGGCTGGGATTGGGGTGGCCGCCATATTGCTACGCGAGCTTAGATCGTGCCAGGCGGTCTATTTGCCGATTGCCCCGAGCGCGCTTGAAGGTGTCCGGGCTATGAAGCCCCGAACTGGTTGATTTCCTTGAGAGGCTGCTTTGCGTTTCTGCTGCGAGGGCTACGGTGTGCTCCTCTGTTCGGAGAGAGCGCTCTCGTAACGCCCCGAGACCGATGTGCCAGGTGTTGTCCAGTTATTCGCTGTTTTTGCCTTGTCTTTGCTTGCGTGTCATGCTTTGCATATCATATCATCATGTGCATTTCATTTGTATACGTGTTCTTCTCATGCATCCGAGCATTTTCCCCGTTGTCCGTTTTGTAATCCGGCGCCCCGTTCTCCTCCGGTGGTCATTTCTACCTTTCTTTCATTGTGGGGATTAAACATTTCCGGATTGGACCGAGACTTGCCAAGCGGCCTTGGTTTACTACCGGTAGACCGCCTGTCAAGTTTCGTACCATTTGGACTTCGTTTGATGCTCCAACGGTTAACCGAGGGACCGAGAAGGCCTCGTGTGTGTTGCAGCCCAACACCCTTTCATTTGGCCCAAAACCCACCTAAACCCCTTCCATCCTCTCGGTCGTTCGATCACGATCGCGTGGCCGAAAACCGCACCTCATTTGGACTCTCCTAGCTCCCTCTACCTATAAAAGAGCACCCCTCCCCGAAATTTCGGATCAATTTGCGGATGAACCCTAGCCTTCCCCTTCCTCGCGCTGCCGGACATGTCCGTCCGCGCCGGACGCATCCGCCGGCCACCTCACTCCGTCCAATGGCGTTGCGCCACGTCACCTCCTGCACCGCCCGAACCAACCAGCGCCCGCCACCTCAGCGCGCCGCTCCACACTCTCTCCTCCCGCGCCGCCGCGGCCCGCGGGGCCCGAGGCAGGCCCGCCTGGGCCCGAGTTGCTCCGCCGCCTACTCGGTTGCGCGCCCGAGTCCAGCGCCGCCACCGGGAACTCCGGCCGCCGTGCGCCATGCCCCGCCGCCGTCCTTCGTCGCCGCCGCCGTCGACCGCTGCGCCGGCACTGCGCCGCCCGTCCCCTCCACGCGAAGCCGCCGCCCTGCCTCCGTTCCTCGTCGGCGACCTCGCAGCCGTCGCACGCGCCCCGATCCGGTTGCCGGCCACCGGATCCGGCCACCCCATCCTCCCGCCGGCTGCTGCTTCTTATTCCCCGACGAATCCGGCCGGCTAAAGTGTCTCCGTCCGTGCCTCGGTTCGCGCGCCGGATGAACCCTAGTTCTGGAGGTCTATATTTTCACTAAGTCCCCGAGTTTTCCATGTTTCATATGCCCATGTTCATCATGTTGTAACGTTGCATCCGTAGCTCCGTTTTGGGCATATAGCATATCATAATGTTCGCTTCAGAGAGTACATCATTTCATCTCATTGCATCATTTTCATTTGAGTTCATCTTGATGCCCGAAATGCTGTTGGAAGAATGCTATTTGAGATAATTATCAGATCTGCTGCTCCAATTAGATATTTGTCATTTTTGCCATGATTATTGTGTGCATGATATGCCCCTGAGCTCTACATGTGTTCTGTTATATGTTTTTCCATCTATCCAGAGGTGCAACCCATGTCTTTTTGTGATGTGTGTGGTGACTAGCACAAGCTTCTAAAGTGGTGCTCTATCCATCCACGCCTTTGTTTGCAATTATGGAGCACCCTAGCTTGAGTCAATCGAGCTCTACTTTTGCTATTTCGTGAATCTGGGCAGATTGTCTACTTGTTAGCGATTTTGCCGAGGATGTTGTAGTTGATCCGTGCATGCGCGTAATTGACCGAGACTTGCCAAGCGACCTTGGTTTACTACCGGTAGACCGTCTGTCAAGTTTCGTACCATTTGGACTTCGTTTGATGCTCCAACGGTTAACCGAGGGACCGAGAAGGCCTCGTGTGTGTTGCAGCCCAACACCCTTTCATTTGGCCCAAAACCCACCTAAACCCCTTCCATCCTCTCGGTCGTTCGATCACGATCGCGTGGCCGAAAACCGCACCACATTTGGACTCTCCTAGCTCCCTCTACCTATAAAAGAGCACCCCTCCCCGAAATTTCGGATCAATTCGCGGATGAACCCTAGCCTTCCCCTTCCTCGCGCTGTCGGACATGTCCGTCCGCGCCGGACGCGTCCGCCGGCCACCTCACTCCGTCCAATGGCGTTGCGCCACGTCACCTCCTGCACCGCCCAAACCAACCAGCGCCCGCCACCTCAGCGCGCCGCTCCACTCTCTCTCCTCCCGCGCCGCCGCGGCCCGCGGGGCTCGAGGCAGGCCCGGCCGGGCCCGAGTTGCTCCACCGCCTGCTCGGTTGCGCGCGTGAGTCCAGCGCCGCCACCGGGAACTCCGGCCGCCGTGCGCCATGCCCCGCCGCCGTCGACCGCCGCGCCGGCGCTGCGCCGCACGTCCCCTCCGCGCGAAGCCGTCGCACGCGCCCCGATCCGGTCGCCGGCCGCTGGATCCAGCCACCCCATCATCCCGCCGGCTGCTGCTTCTTCTTCCCTGACGAATTGCATATCATATCATCATGTGCATTTCATTTGCATACGTGTTCGTCTCATGCATCTGAGCATTTTCCCCGTTGTCCGTTTTGTAATCCGGCGCTCCGTTCTCCTCCGGTGGTCATTTCTACCTTTCTTTCATGTGTGGGGATTAAACATTTCCGGATTGGACCGAGACTTGCCAAGCGGCCTTGGTGTACTACCGGTTCTTGCCATGTCTAGCTTATATTTTGTGTATTCTTGATGGGTGTATGCTTAGAATGTCATTATTTGCTCTGTAGTGAGTGCGTCAAGCTCGTAAACATGCCTACTTGATATCTGATTTCGCATGCTCCAGTTTTCACTAAGTCTGAGAATTGATTATGTTTTTGCCATGTTCACATGCTTGCAAATATATTTTATGATCCCTTCTGGCTCAAGGTCACTAAGGGACTTTTGTTAATCTCTTTGAGTAGCTCCATGCCATGCTTTACTTTGCCATGTTCAGGCCCTGTAGCATATAGTTTTCATGCTCCAAAGAGTGCTACCTGATCTGAAATTCCAGACAAGTGTTAATTTCACTAAGTCTGAAATCTGTTTGCCAAATGCATTTTTGCCATGCTTGTTTGAACCAGTTAATGGATGAATTGGCCGTAGCTCAATGTTCATCTTTTGTTAAGCTTCATGAATGGATCCTTGCCATGTATTTTGTTCTCATGTTTGAGTGCTGTAGCATGTTCATCTTGTTGCATTTAGATGGCTACTTGATGTATATCACCGACCTTTGTCATATTTGAATTGCTTGCCATTTCCAAACCATGACTCCGATTCCGGTGATCTTTATATCAATCTCAACGAAAATCACCTCACCTTTCTAGTGGAACTCTTGGATTTCCAAGATGAGGCCAGGTTCAATCTTTCCTTTGCAAATCATGCATATGCATCGCATACCGCATCCCGCATATCATACCATGTTCTTGTGTTGGTTATTTACTATGTTGTGTGCTTTTTTCCGGTGTTTGCTTCTTCAGGTTGGTTCCGGTAACGTCGTGTTTTGGAGGACCCGTTCGTCTTCGTCCGTTTGTCTTCTTCATGGACTCGTTCTTCTTCCTTGTGGGATTTCAGGCAAGATGATCATACCCTCGAAATCACTTCTATCTTTGCATTGTTAGATGCTCGCTCTTTTGCTATGCCTATGTTGCGATACCTACCACTTGCTTATCACGCCTCCCATATTGTTGAACCAAGCCTCTAACCCACCTTGTCCTAGCAAACCATTGTTTGGCTATGTTACCGCTTTGCTCAGCCCTTCTTATAGCGTTGTTAGTTGCAGGTGAAGATTGAAGTTCGTTCCTTGTTGGAACATGAAGATGTTGTTCCTTGTTGGAACATGTTTACTTGTTGGGATATCACAATATCTCTTATTTAATTAATGCATCAATATACTTGGTAAAGGGTGGAAGGCTCGGCCTTATGCCTGGTGTTTTGTTCCACTCTTGCCGCCCTAGTTTCCGTCATATCGGTGTTATGTTCCCGGATTTTGCATTCCTTACGCGGTCGGGCTATTATGGGAACCCCTTGACAGTTCGTCTTGAATAAAACTCTTCTAGCAATGCCCAACATTGGTTTTACCATTCGCCACCTAGCCTTTTCTTTTCCCTTGGGAGTCGCGCTCCTAAGGGTCATCATTATTTTACCCCCCGAGCCAGTGCTCCTCTGAGTGTTGGTCCAACCTGTCAGTTGCCGGTGGCCACAAGGGGCAACCCTGGGCTGGCCTACCCGTACATAGGACAATCTGAGTGTGCCCTGAGAAAGAGATATGTGCAGCTCCTATCGGGATTTGTCGGCACATTCGGGCGGTGTTGCTGGTTTAGTTTTACCATGTAGAAATGTCTTGTAACCGGGATTCCGAGTCTGATCGGGTCTTCCCGCTAGAAGGAATATCCTTCGTTGACCGTGAGAGCTTGTGATGGGCTAAGTTGGGACACCCCTGTAGGGATTTGATCTTTAGAAAGCCGTGCCCGCGGTTACGGGCAGATGGGAATTTGTTAACGTCCGGTTGTAGAAAACTTGAAGTTGACCTTAATTAAAATGCATCAACCACGTGTGTAACCGTGATGGTCTCTTTCCGGCGGAATCTGGGAAGTGAACACGGTGTTGGAGTTATGCTTGACGTAGGTTGTTTTAGGATCACTTCTTGATCATACTTTCTCAAACGTGCTTTGCCTTCTCTTCTCGCTCTCTTTTGCGTATGTTAGCCACCATATATGCTAGTCGCTTGTTGCAGCTCCACTTCATACCTTTACCTTACCCATAAGCTTCAATAGTCTTGATCGCGAGGGTGCGAGACTGCTGAGTCCCCGTGGCTCACAGATACTTCCAAAACTAGCTTGCACGTGCCGATGAGTCCGTGCAGATGACGCAACCCAGCTCAGGAGGAGCTCGTTGAAGATCTTGTCCTTTGTGTTGTTTCGTTCTAGTTTATCAGTAGTGGAGCCCAATTGGGGTCGATCGGGGACCGTGTCGCATTTGGGGTTCTTCTTTTATTTTGGTTCCGTAGTCGGACTTTGATTGTATCTGGATGATGTAATCCTTTATTCTTGTAATTGTTTGAAGTGGCGATTGTAAGCCAGCTATGTATTTTTTCCCCTATTGTATTACATGGGTTGTGTGAAGATTACCTCACTTGCGACATTGCTTTAAATGCGGTTATGCCTCTAAGTCATGCTTCGACACGTGGGAGATATAGCCACATCGAGGGCGTAACAGCTCTGTGTTTCCATTGACTGTAATAACTCCGGGAGGTCCTGGCATCTTGAGCTTGAGGTATGCATAATGCGGTACTGCATTGAATCTAGCAAATGCGGTTCGCCCGAGCAGCGCGTGATAACCACTGCGGAACGGGACTATATCAAAGATTAAATCTTCGCTTCGGAAGTTATCCGGGGATCCGAAGACCACTTCCAGTGTAATTGAGCATGTGCAATGGGCCTCTGCACCTGGAATGACGCCCTTAAAGGTCATTTTTGTGGGTTTGATCCTTGAGGGGTCTATACCCATTTTGCACACTGTGTCCTGATAAAGCAGGTTCAGGCTGCTCCCGCCGTCCATAAGGACTCGAGTGAGGTGAAATCCGTCGATGATTGGGTCTAGGACCAGTGCGGCGAATCCGCCATGACGGATACTAGTGGCGTGGTCCCTGTGATCGAAGGTGATCGGACAGGAGGACCAAGGTTTGAACTTTGGGGCGACTGGCTCCAATGCATATATGTCCCTGAGCGCACACTTCTGCTCCCTCTTGGGGATGTGGGTTGCGTATATCATGTTCACGGTCCGCACTTGCGGGGAAACCTCTTCTGTCCTCTAGTGTACGGATGTCGGGGCTCCTCATCATCATCGCTATGCGGCCCCTTGTCCTTGTTTTCGGCAATTGACTTGCCGGCCTGCTTGAACACCCAACAATCCCTGTTGGTGTGATTGGCTGGCTTGTCTGGGGTGCCATGTATTTGAAACGAGCGATCGAGTATACGGTCTAAGCTGGACGGACCCGGCGTACTTTGTTTGAATGGCTTTTTCCGCTGACCGGGTTTAGAGACTTTGAATCCGGCATTGACTGCCGTGTCCTTAGTATTTACGCTGTTAATGCGGCGCTTATGCTTGTTGCGACGTGACCTGCTATTACCGTCCTTGGTATCTAAGGTACCATGGTTCTTTGATATGTTATTACTGCGAGCCAGCCAGCTGTCTTCTCCCACACAAAAGTGGGTCATGAGCGTCGTGAGACTGCCATAGATTTCGGCTTTTCCTGACCAAGGCGCCGGGCTAGCCACTCGTCTCAGATGTTGTGTTTGAAAGCTTCTAAGGCCTCCGCATCCGGACAATCGACAATTTGATTTTTCTTTGTAAGGAACTGAGTCCAGAATTGCCTGGCCGACTCTTCTGGCTACTGAATTATGTGGCTCAAATCATCAGCGTCTGGTGGTCGCACATAAGTTCCCTTAAAGTTGTCGAGGAATGCGGCTTCCAGATCTTCCCGACAGCTAATGGAGTCCGCTGGCAAGCCGTTAAGCCAATGCCGCGCTGGTCCTTTGAGCTTTAGTGGGAGGTATTTGATGGCGTGTAAGTCATCACCGTGGGCCATGTGGATATGGAGGAGGAAGTCCTCAATCCATACTGCGGGATCTGTTGTGCCTTCGTATGATTCAATATTTACAGGTTTGAAACCTTCTGGGAATTGATGTTCCATTACTTCGTCTGTGAAGCATAAGGGGTGTGCGGCGACTCTGTATTGGGCTATATCGTGACGCAGCTCGAATGGGTCTTGCCCGTTGTGTTCGGCCCGGCTGGATTTGCTTTTATTGTATCCGGTGTGACTTTTGTCGTCTCGCAGAGTGGTGCGCCCTCGTGATCCGTAGATCGATCTTGAATGCTTTGCCTTGTCCTCCAATATGTCTCGCAGGTCTGACGTATCTCCCCATGCCTTTTTATTTGAATGGCGTTGGGGTGGAGGCTGAGCTTTTGGCTGGAATGCCTCTCTATCGCGGCCACGAGGTGGCCGATCGGCCGTATCATATGCTTCTTCCTCCAGTCGGGGTAGTAACCTGCGCCTTGGGTAACTCTTGGAGGGGCGCTCGAGTTTATATTCCTCGACCGCGAGGACTTCAGTCCATTTGTCAGCTAGCAGATCTTGATCAGCCTGAAGCTGATGCTGCTTTTTCTTCAGGCTATTTGCCGTGGCCATAAGCCGGCGCTTGAAGTGCTCTTGTTCGATGGGATCCTCTGGTACGGCGAGTTCATCGTCGCTGAGGCTTGCCTCGTCTTCGGAGGGGGGCATGTGATTGTCATCCTCCTCCTCTCCGTCTGCCGCTCTCTCAGGAGAGCTGGCTCCTCCATCCTCCGGATCTAAATCTTGCTGGAATGGTTTGTTGTTTTCTTCGGCACTATCCGGAGTGTTATTATCTCCTGTGCCGGTATCACCACTTTTGCTTTAGCAGAACTTAGAGCGACGCCGCTGTCGTCGGCGTTTGGGTTGCTTCTTGGAGAGTTCATCCTCCGCTATCCCGTCGCCATTGCCTTCTTTGGGTGTATCCACCATGTATATGTCATATGACGAGGTGGCTTTCCAATGCCCTATAAGTGCTGGTTCATGTTCGTCTCCTACATCGTCGTCCATACCGTCGATGTCTTCAGAGTCGAAGTCGAGCATGTCGGTTAAATCATCGACAGTGGCTATGAAGTGGGTGGTGGGTGGGCGTCGAATTTCTTCGTCGTTCGCATCCCAATCCCGTTGGCCATAATCCGGCCCGGGCTCTCCTGACAAAGAGAGAGACCTTAGTGAATTCAGAATGTCGCCGAAGGGGAAGTGCTGAAAGATATTCGCGGCAGTGAATTCCATGATCGGCGCCCAATCGGATACGATTGGCATGGGCGCGGATGGTTCGAAGTTCGGAAAAGAGTCCGGCACCTTGGAGTCACGGGCTGCGCAGAGGTTTAGGCTGGTGTTCGGCTCGATCGCCGTTGATACTGCAGCCCCTGAGGCGGTGTCTAACCACCCGTCCTCGACTGGCGCAGTTGGCTCCAAGCTAAGGGTCGGAGCTGATGCGGGCGCCGTCTCTGGGGTACTGTTCGGCGGCAGAGCTAGGTCATACCCATCGCGACAGTGCGGCGCGCCCGGCTGTGGATCAAATCCGTCGAAGATCAAGTCTCCGCGGATGTCTGCCGTGTAGTTCAAACTTCCAAATCTAACTTGATGGCCAGGGGCATAACTTTCAATCTGCTCCAGATGGCCAAGCGAATTAGCCCGCAGTGCAAAGCCGCCGAATACGAAGATCTGTCCGGGGAGAAAAGTCTCACCCTGGACCGCATCGCTATCGATGATAGTAGGAGCCATCAAGCCTAATGGGGATGAGACAGAGGAACTCTCAATGAAAGCACCAATGTCGGTGTCAAAACCGGCGGATCTCGGGTAGGGGGTTCCGAAATGTGCATCTAGGCCGGATGGTAACAGGAGGCAGGGGACACGATGTTTTACCCAGGTTCGGGCCCTCTTGATGGAGGTAAAACCCTACGTCCTGCTTGATTAATATTGATGATATGGGTAGTACAAGAGTAGATCTACCACGAGATCAGAGAGGCTAAACCCTAGAAGCTAGCCTATGGTATGATTGTATGTTATGGTTGTTGTCCTACGGACTAAAACCCTTCGGTTTATATATACATCATAGAGGGTTAGGGTTACACAAGGTCGGTTACAAAGGGTGAGATATCCATATCCGTGTTGCCTAGCTTGCCTTCCACGCCAAGTAGAGTCCCATCCGGACACGAGACGAAGTCTTCAATCTTGTATCTTCACAGTCTAATAGTCCGGCCAATGGAGATAGTCCGGCTGTCCGGAGACCCCCTTATCCAGGACTCCCTCAGTTGGCTTGTGCCATTTTTTACATAAGTTACCCGATCACTCGATGGCCCTATGTGCCAACTTCGTCGCTGCTCGGACTCGGTCACCAGACCGGTCCTAGCGCACCACAACACCGACCTTGTCGCTCTGTTGACTTCAAACACATCCGACCGACCCCTCAGAGGAATCCTCTTCATCATATGAATAACATAGACCTCGTCACGCATGAGACTGATAAGTCCCTTTTATAATTAAACTGCACACTTCACTCCTTTGCGAGTTTGCCTCTTTCGAGCATGAACCGGAAGCTTCTCCTCATATTTACCCGAGTCTGACCCGATGAATTACAAATTATCCATTCAAAACTATATTTCTTGTATTCCGGCATGTCTGTTGTCGAAGCCTATGGTACGCTCGAGGGCTACGCCGCACTTGGGGGCTGCAGCTCATTTGGAATGACACTCACCTGAGTGGCCGAGTACTTTATCACCAATCAGACCTTCACTTCAACAAGTGCACTCGATCCGCCACTTTGACAAGTTTCATAATCACCCAAACACTCTACGCGCCATCTTCATTCCTACTCACACTCAGTTGCCGCGCCGGTCTTGTTGCGTCGTAGCCACACTACACCGGCCTTGTCACTGCATCAGTTTTGAAAGAATCTGGCTAACTCCTTCGAGGACCATTTTTTGCCACTTTGTTGGACACGTAGTCCTTCACTCGGCCGCTACTACCTCTTGAGCACTACGTTGGTTTCCCTTGAAGAGGAAAGGGTCATGCAGCAAAGTAGCATAAGTATTTCCCTCAGTTTTTCAGAACCAAGGTATCAATTCAGTACGAGACTACACGCAAGTCCCTCGTACCGACATAAACAAATAAGAACCTCACAACCAACGCGATAAAGGGGTTGTCAATCCCTTCACGGTCACTTACGAGAGTGAGATCTGATAGAGATAATAATAATAAGATAAATATTTTTGGTATTTTTATGATATAGATAGGAAAATAAAGATTGCAAAGTAAAATAGATTGGAAACATATATGATAAAAGATAGATCCAGGGGCCATAGGTTTCACTAGTGGCTTCTCTCAAGATAGCATAATCATGTATATACGGTGGGTGAACAAATTACTGTCGAGCAATTGATGGAAAAGTGCATAATTATGAGAATATCTAGGCATGATCATGTATATAGGTGTCACGCCCGCGACAAGTAGACCGAAACGATTCCGCATCTACTACTATTACTCCACACATCAACCGCTATCCAGCATGCATCTAGAGTATTAAGTTCATAAGAACAGAGTAACGCATTAGGCAAGATGACATGATGTAAAGGGATAAACTCAAGCAATATGATATAAACCCCATCTTTTTATCCTCGATGGCAACACTAAAATACGTGCCTTGCTGCCCTTGCTATCACTGGGAAAGGACACCGCAAGATTGAACCCAAAGCTAAGCACTTCTCCCATTGCAAGAAAGATCAATCTAGTAGGCCATACCAAACTGATAATTCGAAGAAACTTGCAAAGATAAGCAATCATACATAAAGATTTCAGGGAAGAATCAAATATTGTTCATAGATAAACTTGATCATAAACCCACAATTCATCGGATCTCGACAAACACACCGCAAAAAGAGTTACATTGAATAGATCTCCAAGAAGATCGAGGAGAACATTGTATTGAGATCCAAAGAGAGAGAAGAAGCCATCTAGCTAATAACTATAGACCCGAAGGTATGTGGTAAACTACTCACACATCATCGAAGAGGCTATGGTGTTGATGTAGAAGCCCTCCGTGATCGATTCCCCCTCCGGTGGAGCTCTGCAAAAGGCCCAAGATGGGATCTCTTGGGTACAAAAGGTTGTGGCGGTGGAAATAGGGTTTCGTGGTGCTCCTGGATGTTTTAGGGGTATATGGACATATATAGGAGGAAGAAGTAGGTCGATGGAGCTACGAGGGGCCCACGAGGGTGGGGGCACGCCCAGGGGGGCAGGCGCGCCTTCCTGCCTCGTGGCCTCCTTGTTGATTTCTTGACGTCTACTCCAAGTCCCCTGGATCACGTTTGTTCCAAAAATATCTCTCCCAAAGGTTTCATTCCGTTTGATATTCCTTTTATGCGAAACACAGAAATAGGCAAAAAAACAGCAATTTGCACTGGGCCTTGGGTTAGTAGGTTAGTCCCAAAAATAATATAAAAGTGAATAAATAAGCCCATTCGCATCCAAAACAGATAATATAATAGCATGGATCAATCAAAAAATATTGATACATTGGAGACGTATTGATACGTCTCCGTCGTATCTATGATTTTTGATTGTTCCATGCCAATATTCTACAACTTTTATATACTTTTGGCAACTTTTTATACTATTTTTGGGACTAACATATTGATCCATGGACCAGTGCCAGTTCCTGTTTGTTACATGTTTTTTTTCGCAGAATATCCATATCAAACGGAGTCCAAACGGGATAAAAACTGATGGAGATTTTTTTGGAATATATATGATTTTTGGGAATAAAAATCCACGCGAGACGATGCTCGAGGGGCCCACGAGGCAGGGGGGCGCGCCCCTGACCCTCGTGGCGACCCCGTAAGGCGATTGGTGCCCTTCTTTTGCCGCAAGAAAGCCAATATCTGGATAGAGATCGTGTTAAAATTTCAGCCCAATCGGAGTTACGGATCTCCGGGAATATAACAAACGGTGAAAGGGAAGAATCTGAGAACGCAGAAACAGAGAGAGACAGAGAGACAAATCCAATCTCGGAGGGGCTCTCGCCCCTCCCACGCCATGGAGGCCATGGACCAGAGGGGAAACCCTTCTCCCATCTAGGGAGGAGGTCAAGGAAGAAGAAGAAGGAGGGGGGCTCTCTCCCCCTCGCTTCCGATGGCACCGGAGTGCCACCGGGGGCCATCATCATCACCGCAATCTTCACCAACAACTTCACCGCCATCATCACCAACTCTCCCCCCTCTATGCAGCGGTGTAACCTCTCTCCTACCCGCTGTAATCTCTACTTAAACATGGTGCTCAATGCTATATATTATTTCCCAATGATGTATGGCTATCCTATGATGTTTGAGTAGATCCGTTTTGTCCTATGGGTTATTTGATGATCGTGATTGGTTTGAGTTGCATGTTTTATTATTGGTGCCGTCCAATGGTGCTCTTCGTGTCGCGCAAGCATGAGGGATCCCCGCTTTAGGGTGTTGCAATACGTTCATGATTCACTTATAGTGGGTTGCGTGAGTGACTGAAACACAAACCGGAGTAAGGGGGTTATTGCGTATGGGATAAAGAGGACTTGATGTTTAATGCTATGGTTGGGTTTTACCTTAATGATCTTTAGTAGTTGCGGATGCTTGCTAGAGTTCCAATCATAAGTGCATATGATCCAAGTAGAGAAAGTATGTTAGCTTATGCCTCTCCCTCATATGAAGTTAAAATAATGATTACCGGTCTAATTATCGATTGCCTAGGGACAAATAACTTTCTCATAACAAAACACTCTTTACTTAAACTAATTTAGTTGTGTCTTTATCTAAACAGCCCCTAGCTTTTATTTACGCGCTCTTTATTACCTTGCAAACCTATCCAACAACACCTACAAAGTACTTATAGTTTCATACTTGTTCTAGGTAAAGCGAACGTCAAGCGTGCGTAGAGTTGTATTGGTGGTCAATAGAACTTGAGGGAATATTTGTTCTGCCTTTAGCTCCTCGTTGGGTTCGACACTCTTACTTATCGAAAACTTTTGTGATCCCCTATACTTGTGGGTTATCACGTATCAAGCATCCCCAAGCTTAATTCCTGCTTGTCCTCGAGTAGGTAAATGATAAAAACAGAATTTCTGATGTGGAATGCTATCTAGCATAATTCTATATGTAATTTTCTTTATTGTGGCATGAATGTTCAGATCCGAAAGATTCAATACAAAAGTTTAATATTGACATAAAAATAAGAATACTTCAAGCATACTAACTAAGCAATTATGTCTTCTCAAAATAACATGGACAAAGAAAGTTATCCCTACAAAATCATATAGTCTGGCTATGCTCTATCTTCACCACACAAAATATTTAAATCATTCACAACCCCGATGACAAGCCAAGCAATTGTTTCATACTTTTGATGTTCTCAAACTTTTTCAATCTTCACGCAATATATGAGCGTGAGCCATGGACATAGCACTATAGGTGGAATAGAATGGTGGTTGTGGAGAAGACAAAAATGGAGAAGACAGTCTCTCATTAACTAGGCGTATCAACGGGCTATGGAGATACCCATCAATAGATATCAATGTGAGTCAGTAGGGATTGCCATGCAACGGATGCACTAGAGCTATAAGTGTATGAAATCTCAACAAAAGAAACTAAGTGGGTGTGCATCCAACTTGCTTGCTCACGAAGACCTAGGGCATTTTGAGGAAGCCCATCATTGGAATATACAAGCCAAGTTCTATAATGTAAAATTCCCACTAGTATATTAAAGTGACAACATATGAGATTCTCTATCATGAAGATCATGGTGCTGCTTTGAAGCACAAGTGTGGTAAAAGGATAGTAACATTGTGCCTTCTCTCTTTTTCTCTCATTTTTTTATTTGGGCATGTCCTATTTTTTTATGGCCTCTTTTTTTTCTTTCTTTTATTTATTTATTTTTCGTCTGGAGTCTCATCCCGACTTGTGGGGGAATCATAGTCTCCATCATCCTTTCCTCACATGGGACAATGCTCTAATAATGATGATCATCACACTTTATTTACTTACAACTCAAAAATTACAACTCAATTCTTAAAACAAAATATGACTCTACTTGAATGCCTCCGGCGGTGTACCGGGATGTGCAATGACTCATGAGTGAAATGTATGAAATAATTATAAAGGTGGCTTTGCCACAAGTACGATGTCAACTACATGACCATGCAAAGCAATATGACAATGATGAAGCGTGTCATAATAAACGGAACGATGGAAAGTTGCATGGCAGTATATATCGGAATGGCTATAGAAATGCCATAGTAGGTAGGTATGGTGGTTGTTTTGAGGAAGGTATATGGTGGGTTTATGGTACCGGCGAAAGTTGCGTGGTACTAGAGAGGCTAGCAATGGTGGAAGGGTGAGAGTGCATATAATCCATGGACTCAACATTAGTCATAAAGAACTCACAAACTTATTGCAAAAATTTATTAGTTATCGAAACAAAGTACTACACGCATGCTCCTAGGGGGATAGATTGGTAGGAAAAGACCATCGCTCGTCCCCGATCGCCACTCATAAGGAAGACAATCAATAAATAAATCATGCTCCGACTTCATCATATAACGGTTCACAACGACGCATGCTACGGGAATCACAAAATTTAGAACAAGTATTTCTCAAATTCACAACGACGCAACTATCATGACTCTAATATCACCATCTTCATATCTCAAAACAATTATCAAGTATCAAACTTCTCATAGTATCTAATGCACTTTTTATGATAGTTTTTATTATACCCATCTTGGATGCCTATAATATTAGGACTAATTTTATAACCAAAGCAAATTACCATGCTGTTCTAAAAGACTCTCAAAATAATATAAGTGAAGCATGAGAGATCAATAATTTCTATAAAACAAAACCACCACCGTGCTCTAATATAAGTGAAGCACTAGAGCAAAATTATCTAGCTCAAAAGATATAAGTGAAGCACACAAAGTATTCTAATAAATTCCAATTCATGTGTGTCTCTCCCAAAAGGTGTGTACAGAAAGGATGATTGTGGCAAACTAAAAAGAAAAGACTCAAATCATACAAGACGCTCCAAGCAAAACACATACCATGTGGTGAATAAAAATATAGCCTCAAGTAAAGTTACCGATGGAAGAAGACGAAAGAGGGGATGCCTTCTGGGGCATCCCCAAGATTAGGCTTTTGTTTGTCCTTGAATTTTACCTTGGGGTGCCTTGGGAATCCCAAAGCTTAGGCTCTTGCCACTCCTTATTCCATAATCCATCAAATCTTCACCCAAAACTTGAAAACTTCACAACAGAAAATCTCATGAGCTCCGTTAGTATAAGAAAAAAAATCACCACTTAAGGTACTATAATGAACTCATTATTTATTTATATTGGTGTCAAATCTACTGTATTCCACCTTCTCTATGGTTCATACCCTCCGATACTAGGCATAGATTCGTCAAAATAAGCAAACAACACACGAAAAATAGAATTTGTCAAAAACAGAACAGTCTGTAGTAATCTGTAGGTTTCGAATATTTCTGTAACCCCAAAAATTCTGAAATAAATTTCTGGACGTGAGAAATTTATCTATTAATCATATTCAAAAAGAATCAACCTAATCGCACTCTCAGTAAAAAATGGCAGCAAATCTTGTGAGCACTAAAGTTTCTGTTTTTTACACCAAGATCGCAAAGACTTTCCCCAAGTCTTCCCAAAGGTTCTACTTGGCACAAACACTAATTAAAAGCATAAAACCACAGATAAAAAGAGGCTAGATGAGTTATTTATTACTCCCTCCGTTCCTTGATATAAGGTGTATAGATTTTTGAGAAAAACCCCAAAATATAAGGTTTATTGCATTGCACCACTCGTTTGGATAATTTTTTTAGGGATTTGATTACATTTCCTTATATTAGGCAAGCTCCTCTATTTTCTCATGTCAATTAGTCAGGTGTAATCTCGCTCAAAACTTGTGAAATTTTCCCTCCATGTGCGTTCTTTAATTTCCGTGCCAAAAACTATACACCCTATATTTAGGAACGGAGGGAGTACTAAACGGAACTAAAAATAAAGTAACAAAAATAAAATTGGGTTGCCTCCCAACAAGCGCTCTCATTTAACGCCCCTAGCTAGGCATAAAAGCAAGAATAGATCTAGGTATTATCATCTTTGGTATGCAATTCATAAGTGGCTCTAATAATAGATTCATAATTTAATTTTATTTCTAGGAAAGTGCTCCATGCCTTTCCTTAATGGAAATTGGAATCTAATATTCCCTTCTTTCATATTAATAATTGCACCAATCGTTCTAAGGAAAGGTCTACCAAGAATAATGGGACATGTAGGATTGCAATCAATATCAAGAACAATGAAATCTACGGGCACATAATTCCTATTTTCAACAATAAGAACATCATTAATCCTTCCCATAGGTTTCTTAAAAGTGGAATCCGCAAGATGGAAATTTAAAGAACAATCATCAAATTCACGGAAACATAACACATCACACAAAGTTTTTGGAATCGTGGAAACACTAGCACCCAAATCGCATAAAGCATAGCATTCATGATATTTAATTTTAATTTTAATAGTAGGTTCCCACTCATCATGAAGTTTTCTAGGGCTAGAAACTTCTAATTCAAGCTTTTCTTCATAAGATTGCATTAAAGCATCAATGATATGTTTGGTAAAAGCTTTATTTTGACTATAAGCATGCGGAGAATTTAGCACGGATTGCAACAAGGAAATACAATCTATCAAAGAGCAACTATCACAATTAAATTCCTTGAAATCGAAAATAGTGGGTTCATTGCTATGTAAAGTTTTGACCTCTCCAATCCCACTTTTACCAATTTTTGCATCAAGATCTAAAAATTTCGAATCATTGGGACGCCTTTTAACTGAAGTTGACTCATCTCCAGTCCCATCATTATCCAGATTCGTACTGCAAAACAAAGATTTAATAGGAGACACATCAATCACTTTTAGATCTTCATCCTTATTATCATCTAGTTCTTCCGGTTTGGCGGCCATCTTATTAACAAAGGTGGCCTACTTATCCGAAATTTGGGCTATAAAATAGGAGACACATCAATCACTTTCAAGATGAGCAAACTGAGATTTCAGACCATAAAATTCTTTAGACATATCATCGAGCTCTTTATTCATGTACCCCATAAAACTTTTTTGTTCTTTAAGCTCGTTTCTGAAGAAATTATTATGCTAAAATTGCAAGGACATAAAACTTCTAACGTTGTATTCAATTTCTTCCAAGTGAAGATCAACACTTTTTGGTAAAACCATTGCGGCAAACAATCCAACATACAAGCACACAAGAAACAAGCAAAAACAGAGGCGGACGGAAAAAGAGGGCTAATAAAATGGCAAGGGTGAAGTGGGGGAGAGGAAAACGAGAGGCAAATGGCAAATAATGTAATGCGAAGGATAAGAGTTTATGATAGGTACTTGGTATGTCCTGGCTTGTGAGTAGATCTCCCCGGCAACGGCGCCAGAAATGGCTTATGGAAGGGAGATCAAATCTTGACTTGACTTGGCGCAACCTCCCCGGCAACGGCGCCAGAAATCCTTCTTGCTACGTCTTGAGCACTGCGTTGGTTTTCCCTTGAAGAGGAAAGGGTGACGCAGCAAAGTAGCGTAAGTATTTCCCTCAATTTTTGACAACCAAGGTATCAATCCAGTAGGAGACTACACACAAGTCCCTCGTACCTACACAAACAAAAAAGAACCTCGCAACCAACGCGATAAAAGGGGTTGTCAATCCCTTCACGGTCACTTACGAGAGTGGGATCTGATAGAGATAATAATAATAATAATAAGATAAATATTTTTGGTATTTTTATGATACAGATAGGAAAATAAAGATTGCAAAATAAAATAGATTGGAAACTTATATGATAAAAGATAATCCTGGGGGTCATAGGTTTCACTAGTGGCTTCTCTCAAGATAGCATAAGTATTATGGTGGGTGATCAAATTACTGTCGAGCAATTGATCGAGAAGTGCATAATTATGAGAATATCTAGGCATGATCATGTATATAGGCATCACATCCGCGACAAGTAGACTGAAACGATTCTCACTACTAGGAAAAGGCCTACTAGTGGCGCTCCAGTTTTGCCTACTAATGGTGCACTACTGGTGCGCCATTAGTATACCAGATACTAATGGCGCACCTGTAGTGCACCAAGTGCGCCATTAGTAATAATTTTTTTCAAATTTGTTTTATATATTTTTTATTTTTTTTCTTAATCTCGGGTCATTATGGCTTAATCTCAGGTCAACATGCTTAATCTCAAGTCAAATCGCACTCCGTGGTCGAACTTCCCGAAAGGTCACCCATCCTCACACTACTCCAGCCCAAGCACGCTTAACTTCAGAGTTCTATCCAACCCCAGCACCAGCTCACTTCACAAGCACTTGTTGATATATCTAACATACCAATCCTATTAAACCTTGTTGATGTTTAGGACTTTGTTCATGTTCATTAGTGTGATGAAATTTTGAAAAAATATTTCAAACTTCCGTTCATATTACGTATCATATTTTGAAAAAAAAATCCCGAAAAAAAATTGAAACTAATTTTTTTTCTGTTACTAGTGGCCCACCTAGCATACGGTGCGCCACTAGTAAGTTTGAAATTTTTTGAATTTTTTGCCTCCAGATCTTAAAAGCCCCGTAACTTTTTTTCTGTTAGGTTTTTGCGGATTTTGAAAATGTTTAACAGGGTTCCCCTGGTTAAATTCGGATGTAACTTTTTGAGTAGATGATTTTTCATATAGAAAACTTTTTAATCCGAGTTCGTATGCAAAAGTTATGCCCATTTTAAAAATTCCAGAGAGATTTTGCAAATAAAGTCGAAATTCATATTTGTAAATTTTCCCAACAACTAGACCACATATCACATGGGAAACTTATTTTCTTTTATTTTTTTGACATTTTCATCATTTTCTTTTATTTTACTTTAAAACTGAAAAGGCGGTCCACAGGAGCGGGGTGCATGCAAGGGTATTTTTGGGACAAGTTAGTAATGGCGCACCGTGGGAGTAGTGCGCCATTACTAGTTGAACTAGTAATGGCGCACCACTCCCACGGTGCGCCATTACTAGTTTCAAAAAATATAAAATAATTTGAAAAAAATTGAAAAAAATTTACTAGTGGCGCACTGTGGATGTGGTGCGTCATTACTAGTTTAACTAGTAATGGCGCACTATCCCCTGGTGCGCCATTACAAATTTTGAAAAAAAATTGAAATTTTTTTTTTGAATTTTTTTACTAACGGCGCACCGTGGATGTGGTGCGCCATTACTAGTTTGACTAGTAATGGCGCACTATCCCCTGGTGCGCCATTACTAGTTTTGAAAAAAATAAAAAAAATCTTGTTACTAATGGCACACCGTGGATGTGGTGCGCCATTAGTATTTGGACACTAATGGCGCACCAACACATGGTGCGCCATTAGTATATAGTAGTGGCGCACCACATGTCTGGTGCGCCATTATTGTCAAATTCATCTATAGCCCTTTTTCTAGTAGTGTCTGCATCTACTACTATTACTCCACACATCGACCGCTATCTAGCATGCATCGAGAGTATTAAGTTCATAAGAACAGAGCAACACATTAGGCAAGATGACATGATGTAGAGGGATAAAGTCAAGAAATATGATATAAACCCCATCTTTTTATCCTCGATGGCAACAATACAATACGTGCCTTGATGCCCCTGCTGTCACTGGGAAAGGACACCGCAAGATTGAACCCAAAGCTAACCACTTCTCCCATTGAAAGAAAGATCAATCTAGTAGGCCAAACCAAACTGATAATTCAAAGAGACTTGCAAAGATAACCAATCATACATAAAAGATTTCAGAGAAGAATCAAATATTGTTCATAGATAAACTTTATCATAAACCCACAATTCATCGAATCTCGACGAACACACCGCAAAAAGAGTTACATCGAATAGATCTCCAAGAAGATCGAGGAGAACATTGTATTGAGATCCAAAGAGAGAGAAGAAGCCATCTAGATAATAACTATGGACCCGAAGGTCTCTGGTAAACTACTCACACATCATTGGAGAGGCTATGGTGTTGATGTAGAAGCCCTCCGTGATCGATTGCCCCTCCGGCGGAACTTCGGAAAAGGCCCCAAGATGGGATCTCTTGGGTACAGAAGGTTGCGGCGATGGAAACAGGGTTTCATGGTGCTCCTGGATGTTTTCGGGGTATATGGAATATATAGGAGGAAGAAGTAGGTTGGTGGAGCTACGAGGGGCCCGAGAGGGTGGGGGCGCGCCTCCCTGCCTCGTGGGCTACTCGTTGATTTCTTGACGTCTACTCCAAGTCCCCTGGATCAAGTTTGTTCCAAAAATAACTCTCCCGAAGGTTTCATTCCGTTTGGATTCCGTTTGATATTCCTTTTTTTGCGAAACACTGAAATAGGCAAAAACAACAATTTGCACTCGGCCTTGGGTTAGTAGGTTAGTCCCAAAAATAATATAGAAGTGTATAAATAAGCCCATTAACATCCAAAACAGATAATATAATGGCATGGAACAATCAAAAATTATAGATACGTTGGAGACGTATCAGCCGCCCCGCGCGTCGCCACTCGGTTGTGCACATATTCATCACTCGGCCGCCCTGCGTGTCGCCACTCGGTTGTGCACGTGTTCACCACTCGGCCGCCCTGCGCATCGTCACTCAGTTGTACACATCCTCTCCCCTCAGCCGCCCCACGCGTCACCATCAGTTGGACATGTCTTCACCACTACACCCCCAACACAGGAACGACTAAGTTACTCATATGATCAAATATCATATCGCACTACTGTAGCAATCTTACCTCTTTCGAGCATCACTCGGGGGTTGCGCACAGCCATGGGCCATGCCTCCTTCAAGGGTTATGCCCATTTGATCAACCTGTTGATCACATCAGGAATATTTTTCTGACCATACATGCTTGGTCCACCAAAGATCTATAAGGGTAGCACCATCCACTTAGATGATCTCCCAAATCATTACCTGGAATCATCTTCAGGACTGCAAAAGGCTGAAAACAACACTCTTGTATGGATACACCTGACCCTTATTCTAGGCTCCAAGGCGTTAGTTTCACAAACTTGGACTCAGAGATGGCATGTGCGGGTGTTCCCCCGAGATAATGAGTGCCCTCTCTTCAGAGAGTTAGCCCACATGCTAGCACTCGTCACTCGGGTTTCATGGCACGTCCATGTCAGACCACTAGTCTATCTCCTCCGGGAGACATACGAGTGCCACCAAGTTTTTCCTTGCAGTCAACATACCCTGATCAGTCGGGAAGCACATCCACTCGGACAAATACCCCTTTCAAGCAAAAGGGTGAAAAAGAAGCTCCTCTACGGATACAATATACTCTTGCAAATACCCCTTTCATGCAAAAGCTAACGGTTAATGTAAGGAGTACTCACTGGAGTGTCCAGCTTTTTTCTACAGCTGGCAGTTTCAAGGCCAAATTCGTTCGTCACGCCAAGTGCACGAATATTCGCTTGATTGATCCAGTTCCAGGTTGAATTTATTTACCGTGCCAAGTGCATGAAGATCAGTCTGACTGAATCAGGTCCAGGCCGAGGTTATTTACCATGCCAAGTGCTTGAAGATCCATCTGATTGACTCAATTTCAGGCTAAAAGATATTTGCCGTGCCAACTGCATGGAGGTTTACCAGGAGACTTAAACCCTCTGCCCAACTCGTCTTGTCTGACAGAGGCTCAGGGACTACACCTAGTGGGTGCACTCAGCGTGCCCCCACTAGAAGTGAACTCAGAAAGAAACATTTTGCTCGATCAAGACTAGCTCTAGCTCGCTCAATTACTACTCGACTTCTGAGTCGAGGAGGAACAAACAAGTTCAGTCAGACCCCCGCCGACTGCCCGCAGTCGACGGAGGTCTCGGGGACTACACCCAGTGGGTGAACTCAATGTGCCCCCACTAGAGTAATCTCCACTCGGTATGGCCTGACCAATCGGAGTGACGAACAACAAAATAACAAGTTTCAAGACTCCCATCGTCTAACAACAAAAAGTCCTATAAGGTGAGTTTAATGCTCCTCCATGGACCTGTTTTGAGCCTTCTTCTTTTAGGACTCAAAGAGTGAAACTCACAAATTTGGATCTAGAACCGACTCATATTGATGTTCCTCCGGGATAAGAATGGCATCTCTCCGAGAGAGTAGTCCATGTGTCAATCTTGTTGTCCGAATTTAATGACACACCCATACTGTGATCATGAGTTAACCTCTTCAGAGAGATGAACGAACATCACCAAGTTGCTCCTCACAGGCACTTACTCCATATCAGTCGGCAAGCGCAGTGCCAGAATCAATTGAGATTTTGTTCAAACCTTGGTTGTCTGAAAGCACAATGACGGGTACTGAGTATTTCTGTAATCACTTGGGCCAAATTGTGTCTTTCACAAACTCATTCTGCAAAGTCAAAACCGATTCGGGGGCTAATGTTGGGGACACACATAACAGGTAGGCCTACGAAGGGTCAAAATATCATAAAGCATGGGGTCCACACATCATGTGGGTCCAGATAAATCTCATACAGACATACTCCCCACTCGGACATATTGATGAACTTCCCACTCAGAAGACAGTTAACCACTCGGTCGTATGGTTCACTTGAACGACAGTTTATGGCTCACTCGGATATGCGAAGACCAACAGTCGACAAGGCAGTCGAAGCATCATCTGACGTTATGACATCAATGCCCCCACTTTGTAACATAGGAGGTGAGTGGGTGGCGCACTCTATATAAGCCACCCCACCACTAGCCTTTGGACATGCCCTCATTCTTCTCCTCCTAGCTCTCTGTCTCTCTCGTCACTAGTCTAAGGACTTAGCTCAGTCTTGGGGATCTGTTCCTCTCTCACACACACACATTGTAATCTCCGGATACATGCTCAGATAAAACAATGCCTCTCTGGAGCACGAGACGTAGGGTTGTTATCTCCACCGTGAGAGGCCCGAACTCGCTAAAACCACCGTGTCACCCATTTGCATCTCGATAGATCATGCTCCTTTACCCTATCCGTTTTTATTGTCAGAATCGTTCCCATGACAATTTATACTCAGCTTCTATACTTGATCGTGACACTATGGCTTGTTTCTTTGCACACCAAGATATTAAATTTGGGCCAAAGAATATTGCAAAACCACCAGTGGAGCTTCTGCCATCTGGACATCCTACCCAATCAGAATCATAAAAAGCACTAACAAGAGTTGAGGAGGACTTGCTGAAGGCAAGACCAAGGTTCATAGTATCTTTTACATATCTCACTATGCTCTTGGCAGCAGTCCAATGAGTTGTGGTAGGAGCGTGAAGAAACTGACATACTTTGTTAACAACAAAGGAAATATTAGGCCTTGTTAAAGTTAAGTACTGAAGAGCTCTGATACTTCTCCAACGTATCTATAATTTATGAAGTATTCATGCTGATACTTCATCATTCTTGGGTGTTTTAAAATAATTTTATAGCAACTTTATATCGTTTTTTGGGACTAACCTATTGACCCAGTGCCCAGTGCCAGTTGCTGTTTTTTGCTTGTTTTTTACGCCGCAGAAAATCAATATCAAACGGAGTCCAAACACCGCGAAACCTTCTTGTGGATTTTTATGGACCAGAAGGAACCCAATGGGCCAGAGCAGCACCTAGGGGTGCCCCGAGGGGGGCACAACACATCAGGGCGCGCCAGGCCCACCTGGCGCGCCCAGGTGGGTTGTGCCCACATCAGTGGCCTCTGATACCCCTTATTTGCACTATAAATTCCCAAATATTCTGAAACCCCTTGGGGCTAACCTAGATCAGAAGTTCTGCCACCGCAGGGCTCCGTAGCCACCGAAAACCAATCTAGACCCGTTTCGACACCCTTCTTGAGGGGGGAATCATCTCCGGTGGCCATCTTCATCATCCCGGCAGCCACCACGATGAGGAGGGAGTAGTCCACCCTCGGGGCCATGGGTTTGTACCAGTAGCTATGTGTTTAATCTCTCTCTCTCTCTCGTGATTGATATCATGGACTTTGTTAATATAGTCAGATCATATTATGTTTCTACCCTCTATACTCTTGTTATGAAGAATTGAATCTTTACCCTTTGAAGTTTTGTCTTGTCGGATTGAATATTCAGAGATGAGAACACATGATATATGTCTT
The DNA here is from genome assembly GCF_002162155.2 of Triticum dicoccoides. Taxonomy (NCBI): domain Eukaryota; kingdom Viridiplantae; phylum Streptophyta; class Magnoliopsida; order Poales; family Poaceae; genus Triticum; species Triticum dicoccoides. The sequence goes on from NC_041388.1 coordinate 519,395,274, forward strand.
GCGGTATGAATACTTGAGGTGACAGTTGGGGTATCTTATTGATTCACTTGACATATGTTATGGCATTCAACTCGCAGATTCCCGCGGTGATATTGGGGTAATCTATGCATAGGGGTTGATGCATGTTTTTCTCCAGTAGAAACTTCAGGGTCTCTTTGTAATTCCTAGTGTGGATTGAGTATTATGAATATGAATTTTCTTTGGTGTTATTCTAGTACGAACTCTAGGGTAGATCGAACGGAAAAAATAGCTTTGTGTTATTTTAATATGAACTCTTGAATAGATCGAACGGGAAGAATAGCTTTGAGGTAGTCTCGTACCGTACAAACAATATCTATCTTTTGTTCTCTGCTAATAGGAACTCGGGAGTGATTCTTTATTACACTTTGAGAGATAATCATATGATCCAACTAAATTAGCACTGTTGAGAAATTGCACTCGCGAAAGTACGGACCCTAGGCCTCATTTTTAAGCATTGCAACACCGTTTTTGTGCCCGTTACTATTAGTGACCTTGCTGTTTTTATAATTTCAGATTACAAAAACCAATATATACCATCCATATTACACTTTTATCACCATCTCTTCGTCGAACTAGTGCACCTATACAATTTTCCATTGTATTGGGTCTGTTGGGGACACAAGAGATTGCTTGTATTTGGTTGCAGGGTCGTTCGAGAGAGACCATCTTCATCCTACACCTCTCATGGATTGATAAACCTTAGATCATCCACTTGAGGGAAAATTGCTGAAGTCCTACAAAACTCTGCGCTTGGAGGCCCAACACGTGTCTACAAGAATAAAGTTGCGTAGTAGACATAAGCTCCCACTAAGCTTTTGTATCTGGTACTGTCTTCCTGACTCAAGGGTTTTCCCTTAGTGAGTGACAATTTTTCTATGCTAGATAGTGGTGTTGGTGAAGGCTTACATCCTTGCAACCTAACTCCTTACCAGATTAGTAGCATACTTTTCCTGAGAGAGATGAATACTGTCTCCATGTCTTTTTACTTCAATTCCTAGAAAGAAGTGTAGATCTCCCAGATCCTTAAGAGAAAACTCAGCACTCAAATCCTTTAGCAGACCTGACACAGCTTCATCAGATGAACTTGTGACAATGATATCATTAACGTAAATAAGAAAAAATATGGAGGTATTTGACTTATTGTAAATGAACAAGGATGTGTCAGATTTTGAAGGAAGAAAACCAAGTGCCTGCAGTTTCTAACTCAGTCATGAGTACCACGCCCTGGGAGCCTGTTTCAGTCCATATAGAGCTTTGTCAAGCTTGCATACATAGGATGGTTTGCTTTTACTTTCAAACCTAGGAGGTTGCTTCATATATACTTCCTCTTCCAGAAAACCATGGAGGAACGCATTCTATACATCTAGCTGTCTAAGGCACCATCCCCTGGAACTAGCAATAGACAATACAAGGCAAATAGTGGCAGCTTTAACAATGGGACTAAAGGTGTCCTCATAGTCTATGCCATACCGTTATTGAAAGTCCTTTGCAACAAGTCTGGCCTTGTAGCGATCTATGGTTCCATCATATTTTCTCTTTATTATGAAAACCCATTTGCAATCAATCAAATTTTTACCTCGCCATGGGGGAACCAAATGCCATGTTTGATTTTTGCAGAGTGCCATGTATTCTTCTTCCATGGCCTTCTTCCACCGTGTATCGATGAATGCCTCCTCAGGAGTGCTAGGTTCACCTGTGGAACATGCCAAACCAAACTTCACAAGTTGTTTGTAATTAACAGGTTTAATTACCCCTTTTGTAGACGTGTATGCGGGACAGTAGCTATAGGGACCGCAGAAGATCCTGCTGACACATGATTCTTACCTTCCTATGCTAGTTGATTCTTGCCCCCATAATTTGTTTTCTCACAAAATCCCTATGCATAGGAATTATGTTAGGCTTAAATATGTTTGCCATGTGATTCATGATGCTCTTGTTATGTTTCAATTCATATCTTTTATGTGAGCATCATTGAAATCATCATGACTAGCTTAAAAGGCATTAAAGAGAAGCGCTTGTTGGGAGGCAACCCAACACTTTCACCTACTGTTTTTGCATGTTCACATGATTATTCGACTGCATTGATCATGTTTTATAGCTTTTGTTTCAATAAAGTGCCATGTAAAGCCTTTGGGATCATGTTGGGTGATAGTTGATTTGACTTTGCCGAAAAACCAAAACTTTTGCACTCATGAAAATAGGTCTAATTTTTAACAGAAGAGCGTTATTGAGTTGATTCTTTTTTTAGAAGTTTAATATAAAAATTTCTCACGTGGTCATAGTTTTATCATAATTTTTAGATTAGCGTAAGTATGGTAGTTATCCAGATCATTACAGACCGTTCTGTTTTTGACAGATTCTGTTTTCAATGCATAGTTTTCTTGCTTTCTTGTTTCTATGGCTTATATTGCTCAATATAAATTGTGTAAATGATATGCTACAGTAGGAATTGTGTGTAAACAATTATGAATCTTGTCTTTGATAGTACCAAAGTGAAATGGTTTTCTCTTTATCATACTAACCTATCTCACGAAGTTCCGTTAAGTTTTGTGTGATTGAAGTTTTCAAGTTTTGGGTGAGATATTGATATGAGGAGAATAAGGAGTGACAAGACCCTAAGCTTGGATATTCCCAAGTAACCCCAAGGTAATATTCAAGTAAGATCCAAGCAGCTAAGCTTGGGGATGCCCCGGAAGGCATCCCCTCTTTCGTCTTCAACATTACCGGTAACCTCACTTGGAGCTATGTTTCCATTCGTCAAATTATATGAGTTTTACTTGGAGCTTCATTTAATTTTGTTAGAATTTTATTTATGTTATTTATAATAATGTTTTGCATCTTTTATTTCAATAGAAGTGGCATTGATAGCCTTTGCTATGCTTATCTTGCAAGTATACATGTTGCTGTTTGAAAACAGAAAGTTTATTGATGTTGCAAAAATTACCGAGGAAAGTCAGAATGTGATAAAATGTTGATTTTTTTTGCATAATAAGCTCTAATAAATTTTCTATAGTGTGGTAGAATTTCGTAATGTTTGTAGTTGAATAAGTATTAATACTCTTGCATTCTTTACAGACTATACTGTGTTGGGAGATTGTTGTTATGTTTGCATTGTTTGCACATGTTTGCTTGTTTAATGATTCTATTTGATGATAGGAGTATTAAATATGCAGAGGCATTTAGTATGCAATGTTGAATAATAATTTTAGTGATTTTCTACAGTACAGAATGATAAGGTTTTTGCATTACTTTATACTAACTTATCTCACGAGTTCTTGTTGAGTTTTGTGTGGATGAAGCTTTTGAGATTTCGGAAAACCGTAATATGAGAGGAATTAAGGAGACACAAAAGCTCAAGCTTGGGAATTCCCAAGGAATCCCAAGATAATATTTCAAGAAGTCTCAAGCATCTAAGCTTGGGGATGCCCCGGTAGGCATCCCACCTTTCTTCTTCAACAATTATCGGTTAGTTTCAGTAGAGCCTAAGTTTTTGCTTCTTCACATGATGACTGCTATTCTTGGAATTCCATTTTATTTTCATTTTGCTTGCTGCTTTAATAAAATACTTAGATCTGAAAGTTTTAAATAAAATATAGTCCTCAAATAGTTGCCAAGGAGGCTAAGTAAGCGGCATTCACATCCCGTCAACGAAGCTCTTTTCTATGTCATTTACTATTGTGCTTCACTTATATCCTATGAGTAAATCATATCATGCCTAGTGGTAGCTTCACATTGGGTTTAGAAAGTGAAATATTTTGAGGCTTGACAATCACAATATCGGTCATAGAAGCAATTCATGAATAATTAGTATAAGGAAGAGAACTTTCACATACAAATACACTATCTTCATATTATATGCCAAAATTGTTGAAGTTGGACAAGGAAGACAACGTAATGGTTTATCTTGGTCCATATTCACATAGATGTTATATTTTCATAGATCGTTCTGTTGTGAAACATAGTAATTTCAAAAAAAATCCTATGCACACGCAAGATCATGGTGATGCATAGCAACGAGAGGGGAGAGTGTTGTCCACGTACCCTCGTAGACTGTAAGCGGAAGCGTTACGACAACGCGGTTGATGTAGTCGTACGTTTTCACGATCAACCGATCCTAGTACGGAACGTACGGCACCTCCGCGATCTGCACACGTTCGGCTCGGTGATGTCCCACGAACTCACAATCCAGTAAAGCTTCGAGGGACAGCTTCGTCAGCCTGCGGCATGATGACGGTGATGATGAAGTTACCGGCGCAGGGCTTCGTCTAAACACTGCAACGATATGACCAAGGTGGAATATGGTGGAGGGGGCACCACACACAGCATGGAATAATCAATTTGTGTGTTCTAGGATGCCCCTGCCCCTGTATATAAAGGAGCAAGGGGGGAGGCCGGCCGGCCCTAGTGGCGCCCAAGGAGAGGAGGAATACTCCTCCTAGTAGGAGTTGGATTCATCCTTTCATAGTCCTGCTAGGAAGGGGGAAGGGGGAAGGAAAGAGAGGGAGAGGGAGAGGGAAAGAGGGGCCGCGCCCCCCTCCCCTAGTCCTATTCAGACTCCCCTTGGGGGGGGCACCTCCTGGGCTGCTGCCCTCTCTCTCCCCTAAGGCCCACTAAGGCCCAATACTTCCCCGGGGGGTTCTGGTAACCCCTCCGACACTCCGGTTTTCTCCGAAATTAGCCGAAACACTTCCGATGTCCGAATATTGCCGTCCAATACATCGATCTTTATGTCTCGACCATTTCGAGACTCTTCGTCATGTCCGTGATCATATCCGGGACTCCAAACTATTTTCGGTACATCAAAACACATAAACTCATAATACCGATCATCATCGAACGTTAAGCATGTAGACCCTACTGGTTCGAGAACTATGTAGACATGACCGAGACACGTCTCCGGTCAATAACCAATAACGGAACCTGGATGCTCATATTGGCTCCTACATATTCTACGAAGGTCTTTATCGGTCAAACTGCATAACAACATACGTTGTTCCCTTTGTCATCAGTATGTTACTTGCCCAAGATTCGATCGTTGGTATCTCAATACCTAGTTCAATCTTGTTACCGGTAAGTCTCTTTACTCGTTCCGTAATGCCACATCCCATAACTAACTCATTAGCTACATTTGTTGCAAGGCTTACAGTGATGTACATTACCGAGAGGGCCCATAGATACCTCTCCGACAATCGGAGTGACAAATCCTAATCTTGATCTATGCCAACTCAAGAATCACCATCGGAGACACCTGTAGAGCACCTTTATAATCACCCAGTTACATTGTGACATTTGGTAGCACACAAGTGTTCCTCCGGTATTCGGGAGTTGCATGATCTCATAGTCATAGGAACATGTATAAGTTATGGAGAAAGCAATAGCAGCAAACTAAATGACCATCGTGCTAAGCTAACGGATCGGTCAAGTCAATCACATCATTCTCTAATGATGTGATCCCGTTAATCAAATGACAACTCATGTCTTTGGTTAGGAAACATAACCATCATTGATTCAACGAGCTAGTCAAGTAGAGGCAAACTAGTGACACTCTGTTTGTCTATGTATTCACACATGTACTAAGTTTCCGGTTAATACAATTCTAGCATGAATAATAAACATTTATCATGATATAAGGAAATATAAATAACAAAATTATTATTGCTTCTAGGGCATATTTCCTTCAGTCTCCCATTTGCACTAGAGTCAATAATCTAGATTACATTATAATGATTCTTACACCCATGGAGTCTTGGTGCTAATCATGTTTTGCTCGTGAGAGAGGCTTAGTCAACGGGTCTGCAACATTCAGATCCATATGTATTTTGCAAATCTCTATGTCTCCCTCCTTAACTTGATCACGGATGGAATTGAAGCGTCTCTTGATGTGCTTAGTTCTCTTGTGAAATCTGGATTCGTTTGCCATGGCAATTGCACCAGTATTGCCACAAAATATTTTCATTGGACCCGATGCGCTTGGTATGACACCTAGATCAGATATGAACTCCTTCATCCAGAATCCTTCATTTGTTGCTTCCGAAGCAGCTATGTATTCTGCTTCACACGTAGATCCCGCCACGACGCTCTGCTTGGAACTGCACCAACTGACAGCTCCACCATTTAATAAAAATACTTATCCGGTTTGTGACTTAGAGTCATCCGGATCAGTGTCAAAGCTTGCATCGATGTAACCATTTACGACGAGCTCTTTGTCACCTCCATATACGAGAAACATATCCTTAGTCCTTTTCAGGTATTTTAGGATATGTATTCTTGACCGCTGTCTAGTGATCCACTCCTGGATTACTTTGGTACCTCCCTGCTAAACTGATAGCAAGGCACACATCAGGTCTGGTACACAGTATTGCATACATGATAGAGCCTATGGATGAACCATAGGGAACACCTTTCATTTTCTCTCTATCTTCTGCAGTGGTTGGGCATTGAGTCTGACTCAACTTCACACCTTGTAATATAGGCAAGAACCCTTTCTTTGCCTGATCCATTTTGAACTTCTTCAAAACTTTATCAAGGTATGTGCTTTGTGAAACTCCAACTAAGCGTCTTGATCTATCTCTATAGATCTTGATGCCCAATATATAAGCAGCTTCACCGAGGTCTTTCATTGAAAAATTCTTATTCAAGTATCCTTTTATGCTATTCAAAAATTCAATATCATTTCCGATCAATAATATGTCATCTACATATAATATCAGAAATGCTACGGAGCTCCCACTCACTTTCTTGTAAATACAGGCTTCTCCAAAAGTCTGTATAAAACCATATGCTTTGATCACGCTATCAAAGCGTATATTCCAACTCTGAGAGGCTTGCACCAGTCCATAAATGGATCGCTGGAGCTTGCACACTTTGTTAGCTTCTTTTGGATCGACAAAACCTTCTGGTTGCATCATATACAACTCTTCTTTAAGGTATCCATTAAGGAATGCAGTTTTGACATCCATTTGCCAAATTTCATAATCATAAAATGCGGCAATTGCTAACATGATTCGGACGGACTTAAGCATCTCTACGGGTGAGAAGGTCTCATCATGGTCAACTCCTTGAACTTGTCGAAAACCTTTTGCAACAAGTCAAGCTTTGTAGACAGTAATATTACCATTAGTGTCATTCTTCTTCTTGAAGATCCATTTATTCTCTATGGCCTGCCGATCATCGGGCAAGTCAACCAAAGTCAACACTTTGTTTTCATACATGGATCCCATCTCAGATTTCATGGCCTCAAGCCATTTTGCGGAATCTAGGCTCATCATCGCTTCCTCATAGTTCGTAGGTTCATCATGGTCAAGTAACATGACTTCTGGAACAGGATTACCATACCACTCTAGTGCGGATCTTACTCTGGTTGACCTACAAGGTTCGGTAGTAACTTGATCAGAAGTTTCATGATCATTATCATTAGCTTCCGCACTTACTGGTGTAGGAATCACTGGAACTGATTTTAGTGATGAACTACTTTCCAATAAGGGAGAAGGTACAATTAACTCATCAAGTTCTACTTTCCTCCCACTCACTTCTTTTGAGAGAAACTCCTTCTCTAGAAAGGATCCATTCTTAGCAACGAATATCTTGCCTTCGGATCTGTGATAGAAGGTGTACCCAACAGTCTCCTTTGGGTATCCTATGAAGACACATTTCTCCGATTTGGGTTCAAGTTTATCAGGTTGAAGCTTCTTCACAGGAGCATCGCAACCCCAAACTTTAAGAAACGACAACTTGGGTTTCTTGCCAAACCATAGTTCATAAGGTGTCGTCTCAACAGATTTAGATGGTGGCCTATTTAACGTGAATGCAGCCGTCTCTAAACCATAACCCCAAAACGATAGCGGTAAATCAGTGAGAGACATCATAGATCCCACCATATCTAATAAAGTGCGGTTACGACGTTCGGACACACCATTACGTTGTGGTGTTCCAGGTGGCGTGAGTTGCGAAACTATTCCGCATTGTTTCAAATGAAGTCCAAACTCATAACTCAAATATTCACCTCCACGATCAGATCGTAGAAACTTGATTTTCTTGTTACAATGATTTTCCACTTCACTCTGAAATTCTTTGAAGTTTTCAAATGTTTCAGACTTATGTTTCATTAAGTAGATATACCCATATCTGCTCAAATCATCTGTGAAGGTGAGAAAATAATGATACCTAATAAACCACAAGTATAGGAGATCACAACAGTTTTCAATGGTAGAGTATTCAACCCAAATTTATTGATTCGACACACGGGGAGCCAAAGAATATTCTCAAGTATTAGCACCTAAGTTGTCAATTCAACCACACCTGGAAACATAATATCTGCAGCAAAGTGTTTAGTAGCACAGTAATATGATAGTAGTGGTAACGGTAGCAAAAGTAATATTTTTGGTTTTATAGTGATTGTAACAGTAGCAATGGAAAAGTAAATAAGTGAAGAACAATATATGAAAAGCTCGTAGGCAATGGATCAGTGATGGATAATTATGTCGGATGCGATCAATCATGCAATAGTTAGAACATAGGGTGACACAGAACTAGCTCAAGTTCATCAATGTAATGTAGGCATGTATTCCAAATATAGTCATACGTGCTTGTGGAAAAGAACTTGCATGACATATTTTGTCCTACCCTCCCGTGGCAGCGGGGTCCTATTGGAAACTAAGGGATAATAAGGCCTCCTTTTAATAGAGTACCGTACCAAAGCATTAACACATAGTGAATACATGAACTCCTAAAACTATGGTCATCACCGGTAAGTATCCCGATTATTGTCACTTCGGGGTTAACGGATCATAACACATAATAGGTGACTATAGACTTGCAAGATAGGATCAAGAACTCACATATATTCATGAAAACATAATAGGTTCAGATCTGAAATCATGGCACTCGGGCCCTAGTGACAAGCATTAAGCATAGCAAAGTCATAGCAACATTAATCTCAGAACATAGTGGATACTAGGGATCAAACCCTAACAAAACTAACTCGATTACATGATAAATCTCATCCAACCCATCACCGTCCAGCAAGCCTATGATGGAATTACTCACGCACGACGGTGAGCATCATGAAATTGGTGATGGAGGAAGGTTGATGATGACGATGGCGATGGATTCCCCTCTCCGGAGCCTCGAACAGACTCCAGATCAGCCTTCCCAAGAGAGATTAGGGCTTGGAGGCTGCTATGTATCGTAAAACGCGATGAATCCTTCTCTCTGATTTTTTTCTCCTCGAACATGAATATATAGAGCTGGAGTTGAGGTTGGACGAGCACCAGGGGGCCCACGAGGCAGGGGGGCGCGCCCCCACACTCGTGGACAGGGTGTGGGCCCCATGGCCTTGATTCTTTCGCCAGTATTTTTTATGTATTCCAACAATAATCTCCGTAGATTTTCAGGTCATTTTGAGAACTTTTATTTCTGCACAAAAATAACACCATGGCAATTCTGCTGAAAACAACGTCTGTCCGGGTTAGTTCCATTCAAATCATGCAAGTTAGAGTCCAAAACAAGGGCAAAAGTGTATGTAAAAGTAGATACGACGGAGACGTATCAACTCCCCCAAGCTTAAACCTTTGCTTGTCCTCAAGAAATTCAGTTGATAAACTCAAAGTGATAAAGAAAAACTTTTACAAACTCTGTTTGCTCTTGTTGTTATAAATATGTAAAGCCAACATTCAAGTTTTCAGCAAAGATTATGACCTAACCATATTCACAATAACATTTAGGTCTCATGTTTACTCATATCAATGGCATAATCAACTAGCGAGCAATAATAATAAATTTTGGATGACAACACTTTCTCAAAACAATCATAATATGATATAACAAGATGGTATCTCGCTAGCCCTTTCTGAGACTGCAAAACATAAATGCAGAGCACCTTTAAAGATCAAGGACTAACTAGACGTTGTAATTCATGGTAAAAGAGATCCAGTCAAGTCATACTCAATGTAAACTAATGATAATACATGCAAATGACAACGATGCTCCCCAACTGGTGCTTTTTAATAAGAGGATCATGACTCAACATAAAAGTAAATGGATAGGCCCTTCGCAGAGGGAAGCAGGGATTTGTAGAGGTGCCAGAGCTCAATTTTGAAATAGAGATGAATAATATTTTGAGTAGTATACTTTCATTGTCAACATAACAACTGAGAGATCTCGATATCTTCCAGGCTACACACATTATAGGCGGTTCCTGATACGTCCATTTTGCATCATGCTTTTATATCGATATATATTGCATTATGGGCTGTTATTACACATTATGTCACAATACTTATGCCTATTCTCTCTTATTTTACAAGGTTTACATGAAGAGGAGAATGCCGATAGCTGGAATTCTAGGCTGGAAAAGGAGCAAATATTAGAGACCTATTCTGCACAGCTCCAAAAGTCCTGAAACTTCACGGAAGTCATTTTTGGAATTAATAAACAATACTGGAGAAAGAATCCACTAAAGGGGGCCCACACTCTGGCCACGAGGGTGGGGGCATGCCCTACCCCCCCTGGGCGCGCCCCCTGCTTCGTGGGCCCCCTGGTGGCCCTTTGATGCCCATCTTCTGCTATATGAGGTCTTTCATCCAAGAAAAAATCATAAGCAAGCTCATGGGATGAAACTCCGCCGCCACGAGGTGGAACCTTGGCGGAACCAATATAGGTCTCCGACGGAGCGGTTCTGTCTGGGAAACTTCCCACCAGGAGGGGGAAATCATCACCATCGTCATCACCAACGATCCTCTCATCGGGAGGGGGTCAATCTCCATCAACATTTTCACCAGCACCATCTCATCTCAAACGAAAGTTCATCTCTTGTATCCAATCTTTGTATCCAAACCTCATATTGGTACCTGTGGGTTGCTAGTACTGTTGATTACTCCTTGTAGTTGATGCTAGTTGTTTTACTTGGTGGAAGATCATATGTTCAGATCCATTATGCATATTAATACCCCTCTGATTGTGAACATGAATATGCTTTGTGAGTAGTTACGTTTGTTCCTGAGGACATGGGAGAAGTCTTGCTATAAGTAGTCATGTGAATTTGGTATTCGTTCGATATTTTGTTGAGATGTATGTTGTCATCCCTCTAGTGGTGTTATGTGAACGTCGACTACATGACACTTCACCATTGTTTGGGCCTAGAGGGAGGTATTGGGAAGTAATAAGTAGATGATGGGTTGCTAGAGTGACAGAAGCTTAAACCCTAGTTTATGCGTTGCTTCGTAAGGGGCTGATTTGGATCCATATGTTTCATGCTATGGTTAGCTTTACCTTAATACTTCTGTTGTAGTTGTGGATGCTTGCAATGGGGGTTAATCATAAGTGGGATGCTTCTCCAAGTAAGGACAGTACCCAAGCACCGGTCCACCCACATATCAAATTATCAAAGTACCGAACGCGAATCATATGAACATGATGAAAACTAGCTTGACGATAATTCCCACGTGTCCTCGGGAGTACTTTACTTCATATAAGAGTTTGTCCAGGCTTGTCGTTTGCTACAAAAAGGATTGGGCCCTCCTGCTGCACCTTCTTTACTTTTATTACTTTCTACTCATTACAAATTACCTTGTCACAAAACTATCTATTACCGATAATTTAAGTGCTTGTAGAGAATACCTTACTGAAAACTGCTTATCATTTCCTTCTGCTCCTCATTGGGTTCGACACTCTTACTTATCGAAAAGGCTACTATAGATCCCCTATACTTGTGGGTCATCAAGACTCTTTTCTGGCGCCGTTGCCAGGGAGTGAAGCGCCTTTGGTAGGTGGAATTTGGTAAGGAAAATTTTATATAGTGTGCTGAAATTTACTGTCACTTGTTACTATCGAACATAATCCTTTGAGGGGCTTGTTCGGGGTATCTTCACCCCGACCAGTAGAGCAAAGAGTTTCTCCTCAACCTACTGAACCTACTGAAAATGTTTACTTTGAAATTCCTTCAGGTGTGATAGAGAAACTACTAGCTAATCCTTTCACAGGTGATGGAACATTACATCCTGATTTGCACCTAATCTATGTGGATGAAGCTTGTGGATTATTTAAGATTGTAGGTATGCCCGATGATGTTATCAAGAATAAGGTATTCCCTTTATCTTTGAAGGGAGAGGCATTGACATGGCATAGGCTATGTGATGAAATGGGATCATGGGACTACAAGCGATTGAAATTGGAATTTCATCAAAAGTTTTATCCTATGCATCTTGTTCATCGTGATCGTAATTATATATATAATTTTTGGCCTCACGAAGGAGAAAGCATCGCTCAAGCTTGGGGGAGGCTTAAGTCAATGTTATATTCATGCCCCAATCATGAGCTCTGAAGAGAAATGATTATTCAAAAAATTTATGCTTGGCTTTCTCTCAGTAATCGCTCCATGCTGGATACTTCTTGTACTGTATCTTTTATGATGAAGACTATTGACTTCAAATGGGATTTATTGGAAGGAATTAAACGCAAATCTGAAGATTAGGACCTCGACGAAGGTAAGGAGTCAAGTATAACACCTAAGTGTGATTGTGTTAAATCTTTTCTGGATACCGATGCTTTCCGTGAATTTAGCCCTAAATATGGACTTGACTCTGAGATAGTTGCTTCTTTCTGTGAATCCTTTCTTACTCATGTTGATCTCCCAAAGGAGAAGTGGTTTAAATATAATCCTCCCACTGAAGTAAAAGTAGTTGCACCTATTAAAGTTGAAGAAAAGACTATCATTTATGATGATCCTGTTGATCCTGCTGCTTATATTGAGAAGCCACATTTCCCTGTTAGAATAAAGGATCATGCTAAAGCTTCAACTGTAGTCAACAAAAGTAACATTAAGACACCTAAACCCCCTGAGCAAATTAAAGTTGAACCTAAAATAGCTATGGTTAAAGATCTCTTGGCCGATAATATTGATGGGCATGTTATTTACTTCTCCAACGAAGCTGCTAGAATTGCTAGACCTGATGCTAAAAATAAACATATACCTGTTGTAGGCATGCCTGTTGTTGGTGTCCAAACCGGCGGATCTAGGGTAGGGGGTCCCAAACTATGCATCTAAGGCGGATGGTAATAGGAGGCAGGGGACACGATGTTTACCCAGGTCCGGGCCCTCTTGATGGAGGTAATACCCTACGTCCTGCTTGATTGATCTTGATGATATGAGTATTACAAGAGTTGATCTACCATGAGATCGTAGAGGCCAAACCCTAGAAGCTAGCCTATGGTATGATTGTATCTTGTCCTACGGACTAAACCCTCCAATTTATATAGACACCGGAGGGGGCTAGGGTTACACAAAGTTGGTTACATGGGAGGAGATCTACATATCCGTATTACTAAGTGAGGGAGTCCTGGATTAGGGGGTGTTCGGGTAGCCGGACTATACCTTCAGCCGGACTCCTGGACTATGAAGATACAAGATTGAAGCCCGTGTCCGGATGGGACTTTCCTTGGCGTGGAAGGCAAGCTTGGCGGTGCGGATATTCAAGATCTCCTACCATTGTAACCAACTCTATGTAACCATAACCCTATCCGGTGTCTATATAAACCGGAGGGTTGTAGTCCGTAGGACATCAACTCCATAGATAACAATCATACCATAGGCTAGCTTCTAGGGTTTAGCCTCCTTGATCTCGTGGTAGATCTACTCTTGTACTACCCATATCATCAATATTAATCAAGTAGGACGTAGGGTTTTACCTCCATCGAGAGGGCCCAAACCTGGGTAAAACATCGTGTTCCCTGCCTCCTGTTACCATCCGGCCTAGACGCATAGTTCGGGACCCCCTACCCGAGATCCGCCGGTTTTGACACCGACATTGGTGCTTTCATTGAGAGTTCCTCTGTGTCGTCGCCTTTACGCCGGATGGCTCCTTTGATCATCAACAACGATGCGGTCCAGGGTGAGACTTTTCTCCCCGACAGATCTTCGTCTCGGGCGGCTTCGCTCTGCGGGCCAATTCTCTTGGCTACTTGGAGCAGATCGAAAGCTACGCCCCTGGCCATCAAGTTAGGTTTGGAAGCTTAAACTACACGGCTGACATCCGCGGAGACTTGATCTTCGACGGGTTCGAGCCACGGCCAAGCGTGTCGCACTATCTCGAGGGGCATGATCTAGCTCTGCCTCCGGACAGTGTCCTGGAGGCCGCACACGCATCGGTTCCGACCCCTAACTCGGAGCCTATTGCACCAATCGAGGACGAGCGGTTGGACGTCACCTCGGGGGCTGTGATCTCAAAGGCGATTGAGCCAAACGCTAGCCCCGCACTCTGCACGACCCGTGACTCCGAGGATCCGGACTCCTCCCCGGACTCCGAACCCCCCGCGCCCCTGCCAATCGAATCTGATTGGACGCCGATAATGGAGTTCACCGCTGCAGACATCTTTCAGCACTCGCCTTTTGGCGTCATCCTGAATTCTCTAAAGTCTCTCTCTTTATCAGGAGAGCCCTGGCCGGATTACAGTCAGCGAGGACGGGATACGGACGATGAAGAAATTCAAAGCCCACCCACCACCCACTTTGTAGCCACTGTCGACGATTTAACCGACATGCTTGACTTCGGCTCCGAAGACATCGACGGTATGGACGACGATGTAGGAGACGAACAGGAACCAGCACCTGTAGGGCGCTGGAAGGCCACCTCGTCATATGACATATATATGGTGGATACTCCAAAAGATGGAGATGGCGATGGAACAGTGGGGGATGACACCCCCAAGAAACAGCCAAAGCGCCAGCGTCAGCGGCGCCGCTCTAAATCCTGCCAAAGCAAAAACGGTTATTCCGGCACGGGAGATAATACTACCCCGGATAGCGCCGAAGAACACCCACCTTAGCAAGATTCGGCACAGGAAGATGGAGAAGCCAGCCCTCATGAGAGAGTGGCAGACCGAGAGGTCGAGGATGATAACTATATGCCTCCCTCCGAAGATGAGGCAAGCCTCGATGATGACGAATTCATCATACCATCAGACCCCGCCGAGCAAGAGCGTTTCAAACGCAGGCTTTTAGCCACGGCAAGCAGCCTAAATAAAAAGCAGCAACAGCTTAGAGCTGCCCAAGATTTGCTAGCTGACAGATGGACTGAAGTCCTTGCGGCCGAAGAGTATGAACTCGAACGCCCTTCTAAGAGTTACCCAAAGCGCAGGCCGCTACCCCGATCAGAGGAGGAAGCACCTACATCACCACCTCGCGGCCGCGACAGAGAGGCCTCTCGGTCCTCCACCCAAGCCATGCCCCGACGCCGCTCTACTAAGGAACGGGAAAATGCGCCAGACCTGCGAGACTTACTGGAGGATAAGGCAAGACAAACAAGATCGATCTACGGATCACGCAGGCGCCCTACGGCACGTGACGATGATCTTCACTCCAGATACAACAAATCCGGCCGGGCCGAACACAACAGACATAGCTCTTTTGAGCTGCGTCGTGATATAGCCTAGTACAGAGGCGCCGCACACCCGCTATGCTTCACGAATGAAGTAATGGATCATAAAATCCTAGAGGGTTTCAAACCCGTAAACATCGAATCATACGATGGCACAACAGATCCGGCGGTATGGATCGAGGATTATCTCCTACAATCACATGGCACGCGGCGATGATCTACACGCCATCAAATACCTCCCGCTCAAACTTAAAGGACCGGCCCGACATTGTCTTAACAGCTTGCCAGCAGACTCAATCGGTTCTTGGGAGGACCTGGAAGCCGCATTCCTCGACAAATTCCAGGGCACTTACGTGCGACCACCGGATGCCGACGACCTAAGCCACATAATTCAGCAGCCACAGGAATCGGCCAGACAATTCTGGACACGGTTCCTAACAAAGAAAAACCAGATGGTCGACTGTCCGGACATAGAGGCCCTAGCAGCCTTCAAGCATAACATCCGCGACGAGTGACTTGCCCAGCACCTGGGACAGGAAAAGCCAAAATCTATGGAAGCCCTCACGACACTCATGACCCGCTTTTGCACGGGAGAAGACAGCTGGCTAGCTCGCAGTAACAACTTATCAAAGAATCCTGGTAACTCGGATACCAAGGAAAAAAGTGGCAGGACACGTCGGAATAAGCAAAAACACCATGTTAGCAGCGACAGCAATAAAGACACGGCAGTCAATGCCGGATTCAAAGGCTATAAATCCGGTCAGCGGAAAAAGCCATTCAAAAAGAATATTCAGGGCCCGTCCAGTTTGGACGAATACTCGATCGCTTGTGCCAGATACATGGCACCCCCGAAAGGCCAGCCAATCACACTAACAGGGATTGTTGGGTGTTCAAGCAGGCAGCCAAGTTAAGGGCCGAAAACAAAGACAAGGGGCTGCACAGCGACGACGAGGAGGAGCCCAAGCCGCCGAACAACAATGGACAGAAGGGCTTTCCCCCACAAGTGCGGACGGTGAACATGATATACGCAACCCACATTCCCAAGAGGGAGCGGAAGCGTGCGCTACGGGATGTATACGCGATGGAGCCAGTCGCCCCGAAGTTCAACCCATGGTCCTCCTGCCCGATCACTTTTGATCGAAGGGACCATCCCACTAGCATCCGTCATGGTGGCTTCGCCGCATTCGTTCTCGACCCAATCATCGACGGATTTCATCTCACAAGAGTCCTCATGGACGGTGGCAGTAGCCTGAACCTGCTTTATCAGGATACGGTGCGGAAAATGGGCATAGGTCCCTCAAGGATTAAGCCCACAAAAATGACCTTTAAAGGCGTTATACCAGGTGTAGAAGCCAACTGTACAGGCTCAGTAACACTTGACGTGGTCTTTGGATCCCCGGACAATTTCCGAAGCGAAGAGTTAATCTTCGATATAGTCCCATTTCGCAGTGGCTATCACGCCCTGCTCGGACGAACCACATTCACAAAGTTCAATGCGGTGCCGCACTACGCATATCTCAAGCTCAAGATGCCAGGCCCTCGAGGAGTAATCACGGTCAACGGAAACACCAAACGCTCCCTCCGTACGGAGGAGCACACGGTGGCTCTCGCAGCGGAAGTACAAAGTAGCCTTCTTAGGAAATTCTCCAGTCCGGCCGTTAAAAAGCCAGACACTGCCAAGCGCGCCCGGAGTAACCCAAAGCAGGACCGCCTGGCACACTATGAGCAAGTGTAGCAATGCGGCCCCAACCCCAGCTCTCGCGATATAGCGAAACCAGTACCTCGCGTACATAACTACGCCCTTGAAATACCATGGGAACGGGGGAAGGGGCACAGTAACGGCATGCCCAAAATATGGCTTAAAACGTACTAGGGGCTGCCGGATTCTTTTTTTAAATTTTTTTCTTACTTTCAGGACTCCATACTTCGGACGACCTGTTCGGCAATTCGACTGCCGCACAAACGATGCAAGATCCAGGGAGGCAGACAAGCCATGCCGCATTATGGAACTCCCAGGTGGTCTCTGTTACGAGCGGTATACCTGTTTTAAATACAATTCCGCGGCCTGCCCCTGGTCAGGACATACTAAATAGTCCAATATCTTTTGCTTACTGCACTATTTGTATCGTTCGGCTTTGATAAATAGCCTCTCTATAAACAATGCATAGCCTTCTGTCTATTTTTTGCATTATCTTCTTTTTACATATATGTTTATTAAATGACATGATTGCACCCGTACACCATGGTACGGCAAACACGCCAGGGGTTCCAGTACCCCTCATAATGGTGTGAGAAGTTCGTACACTTTCACAAGTGCGGCACCCCGAACTTATAGCACTATATGCATCGGCTCCGAATCATGATTTGGGCCAATAGTTCGGTTTGCCCGGCTCCTATGTTTTGGTGCCTTACGTTCCCCTATATCGGCTAAGGTAGCACTAGGAGAACCACTGCGATTGTACCCCGGTTTAGCTGGGTTAAGCACCTCAGTGGAGAAAGCTAAAACTGACTGTCATGATGTGGCGAGAGACCGGTCGCTGTTCGAGAGGTTTTTCGAGTCCCTAAAGGCTTATGCCGCTTCGAGCGAAGAGCTGGCTTTGTCTGGCCAAGGCGTGGATAGCGCCCCGAACTCGGTCTTCCGAGCTAGGGGCTTCGCCGAAATTTAAAATTATAGAGTTCTATGGCTAAGTGAGAGTGTTCAAGCATTATAGTCGGATTGCCTGGTTCGTTGTGCTGAGCGCCTCCCTCGAAGGACCCAACTATGGGAAAAAGAGCGCTCAGGTTTATCCCGAACACCCCAGCACTAGGGGCATGGGGGCAGAAGCCGACGACTGGCCATCTCTCAACTTTTGATAAACGGCCGCACAGAAAGTAATATTTTAAATTCAATAAGCATTGCTTAGCGCATATGAACAAGTTTTCAGTGCACAGGATAAACACGAGCGAGTTCATTCAAAAATCACATCCTTGGTACATTCATCCGCCACAAGGCGGGCACCTGCAAGAACATCCTTGTAGTAGTTCTCGGGCTTGCGATGCTCCTTCCCCGGCAGCGGCCCATCCTTCACAAGCTTCTCACCGTCCAGCTTACCCCAGTGCACCTTTGCACGGGCAAGGGCCCGACGGGCACCTTCGATGCAGACGGAGCGCTTGATGACCTCAAGCCTCGGACAGGCCTCCACCATCCGCCACACCAGCCCGAAATAGCTCACAGGCAGGGCCTCTCCGGGCCACAGCCAAACTATGAAGCCCTTCATGGCCTGTTCGGCTGCCTTGTGGAGCTCGACCAGCTATTTCAGCTGGTCGCTCAAGGGCACAGGGTGTCCGGCCTCAGAATACTAAGACCAGAACACCTTCTCCATCGAGTTACCCTCTTCAGCTCGGTAGAATGCGGTGGCGGCGGATAATCTGTGGGGAAGATCTGCGAATGCCCCTGGAGAGCTCCGGATTCGGGTAAGTAACAAGTAGTTCAATTTTATATTTCTTCTTTGCACAAAGAATGCCTTACCCGCTGCTATCTTCCTCATCTCCTCCATCTCTTGGAGGGCCTTTTGGGCTTCGGCCTTGGCAGACTTGGCAGCCTCTAGGGCCGTCGCAAGCTCGGATGCTTGCGCCTTCGACTCAAGCTCCAAACTCTCATGTTTTTTCATGAGAGCCTAAAGCTCTTGCCACACCTCACCAACCTGAGCCCCAAGTCTGTCTCGCTCGGTGTGCTCCGCAGCCGTTTTCTTTTCGGCCTCAGACAGCGCTTGCTTAAGGGTCACCACCTCAGTCGTGGCCCCTACAATAAGCAGTACAATCCTGTTATTCTTATTGCAATCAAGCCTTTTTATAGGCACTTTTTTTGTAAGGTATTTCTTACCTTCTTTCTCCTCGAGCCGCCGCTTGGCAAGGCCGAGCTCTTGCTCGGTCCGCTCGAGGTCCTGCTTCAGGACACCCACCTCTGCAGTCAGTGCGGCGGTGGATAGCAGCGAAGCCTGCATACGCATATTGACTCTTTTTTTAGACTCCTGCGAAATTTAATAGATCCTCTATTCGGTTTTTCTTTCCGAACGCCAAACAGAGCATCAGGGGCTACTGTCTATGCAGTAATATTTTTACATGTTTTTACTTACCTCGAAGCCTGTTAGAAGGCTAGCACAAGCTTCAGTCAGTCTGCTCTTGGCGGACTGAACCTTCTGGATCACCGTACTCATAATAGTACGGTGCCCCTCATCGATGGAGGCGTCCTCAAGCACCTCCAGCAGATTTTCCGGCACCTCCGGCTGGACGGAGGCCGCCGGCTCAGAAGGCTTGCTCCTCTTGGAAGGAGTTCGCCTACCGCGGTCCGGAACTGTGGAAGATTCCGGCGCGGTGTCCGGCACAAAGCCGGACTTGGAGCCCTGGGGAGCCCTATCCCCTTCACTCCTGGAGTCCGGGAGGTTGCCTTGCGGCTCCTCCGGGACCACCTCCTCCTACCCCGGGGCTTGTCGCAACGCCACTTCAGCATCGTCCGCAGTGCGGGGGGAGACAGCGGGCGGAACTGAGTTCACGTCCGATGAGTCCAGGGAGCCGCCCGACGATTCGCCGACTTCGGCCCGGGGCGGACTGCATAATTACATTCGACATTAGGGAAAGCTGTGCAACAAAGGAACATCATGAGTTACTCTGATATCCGAACTTACGATTTCGCCGAACGCTTGGCCCTGTTTGGCCACTCCTCTTCGCCCTCTTTGGCATCGGGGGCGTAGTCCGGCGGAGGGATCTTCCTTTTCCTAGACCCCTCGGCCTCCCCCGTTGTGGCGGCCTTCCTCTTCTCTCCTCCCTCCGCTGGGGGGGGAGAGTTTTCTTCTTCCTCCTCCTCGTTTTCATGGGAGCAGGGCGTCTTGGACTTGTCAGATGACGAGTCCGACACCACCACATTGCGGGCACTCTTTCGAGTCCCCGTGGTCTTCTTCTTCTTGGCCTTCTTCTCCAGCACCACATAAGGCGCCGGAACCAGTAGCTTCATTAGTAGAGCTCGGGCTGAGTCTTCGGGCAGCGGAGCCGGACAGTTAATCGGTCCGGATATCGCTCGCCAAGCCTGTCAAAGGTAAGGGAGTTTAGATCCCGCATAGAGTCAAACTATGAAAAAAAGCTTAAACATCCTGTAAAAGGTGTAGATGGCTTACCTCGTTAGCGTGACGCTGTGAGCTGTATCCGCGGTCCTCGGAAGCGGATGTGGGAGCCTCGGCGCCCTTGAATAGCATCTTCCAGGTGTCTTCGTACGTTGTGTCGAAGAGCCTGCTGAGGGTTTGATGCTGCGCCGGGTCGAACTCCCACAGATTAAAATCCCGTTGTTGGCACGGGAGGATCCGGCAAACGAGCTTAACCTGGATTACGTTAACAAGCCGGACCGGCTTGTTCACCAGGGACTGGATGCATGTTTGCAATCCGGTCACCTATTTTTCGTCACCCCATGGTAGGCCCGTCTCTTTCCAGGACATAAGCCGCGTGGGGGGTCCGGATCAGAACTCGGGGGCTGCGGTCCATTTCGGATCGCGCGGCTCGGTGATATAAAACCACCCGGATTGCCATCCCTTTAGGGTCTCCACGAAAGAGCCCTCGAACCATAGGACGTTGGCCATCTTGCCCACCATGGTGCCTCCGCACTCCGCCTGGCTGCCGCGCACCACCTTGGGCTTGACGTTGAAGGTCTTGAGCCAGAGGCCGAAATGAGGGCGGATGCGGAGAAAAGCCTCGCACACGACGATAAACGCCGAGATGTTGAGGATGAAGTTCGGGGCTAGATCGTGGAAATCCAGGCCGTAGTAGAACATGAGCCCCCGGACAAATGGGTGGAGTGGAAAACCCAGTCCGCAGAGGAAGTGGGGAAGGAATACTACCCTCTCATGGGGCCTTGGGTGGGGAGAAGCTGCCCCTTTTTGGGAAGCCGGTGCGCGATGTCCTTGGACAGTTATCCGGCCTTCCTTAGCTTCTTGACTTGGCCCTCCATCGCGGAGGAGAGCATCCACTTGCCTCCCGCTCCGGACATTGCTGGAGAAGGTTGAGGTGGGAAGTGCGGGCTTGGGCACTGGAGCTCGAGTGCGCGGGAGATGGATAGGCAAAGGAGGAAGAAGGCGTAGGTAAAAAGGTGTATCCTTATCCCCTCATATGGGCAGATGCGGTTGTGCGTCCCCACCTGCCTAGTAAAACTCGCTTGCCTCCCAAGTGCCGTGATAAGTGGCGCGGTTAGGTTACCCACGTCCGTATTGATGAGAATCCCGTAAAAGGGGGGCACACGATCTTTGCTTTAAAAAGACGTGCCGAGGAAACCGCCTCGCAAAACACGCTGAGGTGGAAAAGTGAAAATGATTCAAGTAAAGGACTTGGCTATAGTGTGATGACGCACTGCAGAATGCGTCAGCAGATTTGATTTGTGTTAATATTATTCTCTCTATGGCAATATGTGGAAGCTTATTTTGCAGAGCCAGACACTACTCTAGGTGTTTACAATCTTCTATGAAGGACTTGGAGGACGAACCCGCCTTGCAATGTCGAAGACAATTTGCGCGCCGGACTCGTCGTCATTGAAGCCTGGTTCAGGGGCTACTGAGGGAGTCCTCGATTAGGGGGTGTTCGGGTAGCCGGACTATACCTTCAGCCGGACTCCTGGACTATGAAGATACAAGATTGAAGACTTAGTCCCGTGTCCGGATGGGACTTTCCTTGGCGTGGAAGGCAAGCTTGGCGGTGCGGATATTCAAGATCTCCTAGCATTGTAACCGACTCTATGTAACCCTAACCCTATCCGGTGTCTATATAAACCGGAGGGTTGTAGTCCGTAGGACATCAACTCCATAGATAACAATCATACCATAGGCTAGCTTCTAGGGTTTAGCCTCCTTGATCTCGTGGTAGATCTACTCTTGTACTACCCATATCATCAATATTAATCAAGCAGGACATAGGGTTTTACCTCCATCGAGAGGGCCCGAACCTGGGTAAAACATCGTGTTCCCTGCCTCCTGTTACCATCCGGCCTAGACGCACAGTTCCGGACCCCCTACCCAAGATCCGCCGGTTTTGACACCGACACTAAGCTTGCCTTCCACGCCAAGGAGAGTCCCATCTGGACACGGGGTGAAGTCTTCAATCTTGTATCTTCACAGTCCAACAGTCGGGTCAAAGGATATAGTCCGGCTATCCGGAGACCCCCTAATCCAGGACTCCCTCAGTAGCCCCCGAACCAGGCTTTAATGACGATGAGTACGGCGCGGAGATTGTCTTCGGCATTGCAAGGCTGGTTCTTCTCCAAATTCTGAATATCTGCTGAGTAGTGTCCAACTCCCCATAAATGTTGCACTTCTTGGCTTCTGCACCCAATAAGGGCTATCTTCCACGTGTCGAGCGAATGCGAGGAGCCAGGGCATTTTTACATTCGCCACCCTAGCCATGTAAATAAATTGTCTATTAAAGGGACGGGGATTCTTAGATCCAAACCACATCATCCTCCCACAACGAGTATCCATCGGAGCGCACTCGAAAAAATCCATTCCAACATGGCCGGCCATCGCAGCTCCTCCTCCCGCTCCCATAGCCCTAAGCCTGGTGATTGGGAGAAGTGTTCCATCCCGCATAGCCAATTAGTAAGAGTTGCAGACCCAGGGATTTTTCCTCCAGCATATATGGTCCCCGTTCGAGCCGGGCTCGCCACCTATAACGGCGGGGAGCAAGCGGAGAGCTTCCCCAATCCCTCCAAGGGGGAGCGAGTATGCCTTGTCCCTTATTTACTAAGGGGACTTGGATTTCCAATCCATCCGTTCCTCCGTGGGCTCCTGGAGTTTTACGGCCTCTAGTTGCATAATTTCACCCCCGCTTCCATATTACACATCGCTGGTTATGTTGCCCTTTGTGAGCTGTTTCTGGGCTGCGAGGCTCATTTCGAGCTGTGGAAGAGGCTATTCTGCCTTGTGCCCCGTACACAGGGAGGGTTAACTATATCAAGTGTGCGGAGCCGAAATATGGTGCATCGCGGGGACCGGCTACCTGTCCGGTACCCCGAAGAAGACGTCCGAAGACCGGCCTTCGGAGTGGTTTTACATGGAGGACGCCCCCCTTCCAGATCCTATTCGGAGGGGTCTTCCCAAGTTCAACAATGCTCCTCTGAATAAACGCCGAAGCTGGCGCCCACGGAGCCCCCAGGAGGAAGACAACGGAGAAGTCCTTTACCTGATGGACCGGATTAAAGTGCTGGCTCAATCAGGATTGACAATAATCGAGGTTATGTCAATATGCATAATGCGGGGGGTGCACCCACTTCAATATCAAGGGCACCCCCTGTGGTGCTTCAACGGGGAAGATGATGCCACCCGCTGTGGGCGTAAGGGACCGGACTCCGCTGCTGCTCTAGCAAAAATTCTGCCTGAGTTGTTCAAGGGAGAGGAAGAGGAGTTCATCCGTATTAAGCCACGGGATGGATTCTCCATGTACAACCCTCCAAGCTGGGTGAGCTGTCACTCCTTACTCCCAACCTTCCCGCATTCTTCGTCGTAAATACTCACCTTGCCGTTTCACGGCAGGAATTGCGAAAAGCTGTAAGAGAGGTCAACATCCCACCTCCACAACCGGAGGACCCTGACCGGGCCCTCGATCCCGGACTCGAAGAGGATCTGGACATATTTGTGGAGCTGATAGACAGGACATTCTATCAATTGAGCTGCGATGACGCCATGGTGGCCATCATGGCCGACTATCCTGGGCTACTCCCTGCATCGCATGTAAGAAAAAACTGGAGTCCCAACTTCCGAGAAGGATCCCCTTTTATGCACTTCACCTACCGTACACATATGGTGTTTTACAGGGAAGGCCTTTGGGACGCCATGCCGAACCCGCAGTGACTCGCCAACAAGGGGCACCAAAGCCGGGTAGGCCAAAAAGGAAGGAGGTCAGGACTGAGACGCCGTCGCAGAGGTATGATACAAAACTTCGCTCTGTGGTTGTTGTCTTTCTTAAAATATAATGACGTCCATGTTTCCTAGTAGAAAAAACGCTCGCTGGAATATGTCCAGAGAGGTTGACGATCACGCCTCCACCAGTCGGGCTCCAGGCCGAACATAGAGGTGGAAGCTAACACGGGGCGAGCGCCGGATGCTCCTCCTACAGAGGATGTGAACAGACTATCCGCTACTAATTCTGAAGTGGAGAGTGAAAGCACAAGTGCTCCCTAGGAGGTTTTGGTAATTAATGACAACATATCTCTTGTTGGACTAACGTTTCTACCTAGTATGTTTCAGATAAGTTCAACAATGGAGTGGCATGGACTAAAGGTTGTGGGAAATTCTCCAAGATGCGAAGGACAAAGGATTGGCTAAAGCTTAAAGCTCAAGACTCTTCATTTTACATTTTAGTGATCCAAGATCACATTGAGTCCATAGGAAAAGCCAATACTATCAAGGAGGGATGAGGTGTTGCTTAATGAGCCTCTTGCTTCAAGTGCTTAATGATATGCTCCAAAATCCTCAGCTACTTTCCCACTTCCACAGATGACCTAAACCTAAGCCAAACTTGGACCTACCGATTATTTCTATCCGGCGCCACCGAGTTTCACTTGTCATAGACATTGCCAAACCCTAGCAAATCGGTTCTACCGATAGGGATCTCGGTCTCACCAAGATGGGATTGTAATCTCACTGTGTATGTCCATTGCCAAAATCGGCGATTTTGTGCAATCGGTACTACCGAGGTTACAATGCAAACTCACTATGTATGCTCATTACCAAAATTGGTCTCACCGAGTTTGTGTAATCGGTCCCACCGAGTTTGCCTGACCAACCCTCTGGTTAGCTTATTACCAAATCGGTCTTACGAGTTTGTGTAATCGGTCTCACCGAGATTACGTTATGCCCTAACCCTAACCATATCAGTCCTACCGAGTTGCATGTCAGTCCCACCGAAAATCTCTAACGGTCACTAGGTTTACTATTTCGGTCTGACCGAGTTTGTTGAGTCGGTCCCACCGAGATTGGTAAATTGTGTGTAACGGTTGGATTTTGTGTGGAAGCTATATATACCCCTCCACCTCCTCTTCACTCGTGGAGAGAGCCATCAGAACGCATCTACACTTCCAACTCATATGTTCTGAGAGAGAACCACCTACTCATGTGTTGAGGCCAAGATATTCCATTCCTACCACAGGAATCTTGATCTCTAGCCTTCCCCAAGTTGCTTTCTACTCAAATCTTCTTTCCACCAAATCCAAATCCTGTGAGAGAGAGAGTTGAGTGTTGGGGAGACTATCATTTCAAGCACAAGAGCAAGGAGTTCATCATCAACACACCATTTGTTACTTCTTGGAGAGTGGTGTCTCCTAGATTGGCTAGGTGTCACTTGGGAGCTTTCGACAAGATTGTGGAGTTGAACCAAGGAGTTTGTAAGGGAAAGGAGATCGCCTACTTCGTGAAGATCTACCGCTAGTGAGGCAAGTCCTTTGTGGGCGATGGCCATGGTGGGATAGACAAGGTTGCTTCTTCGTGGACCCTTCGTGGGTGGAGCCCTTCGTGGACTCGCGCAACCGTTACCCTTCGTGGGTTGAAGTCTCCATCAACGTGGATGTAGGATAGCACCACCTATCCGAACCACGGGAAAAACATCCGTGTCTCCAATTGCGTTTGAATTCTCCAAACCCTTCCCTTTACATTCTTGCAAGTTGCATGCTTTACTTTCCGCTGCCTATATACTCTTTGCATGCTTGCTTGATATGTATTGTGAATGTTAAAATTGTGCCTAAACTCCACTTAAACCAAAAAGCTTAAAAACTGCAACTTTAGCATTAAGTGTCTAATCACCCCCCCTTCTAGACACATCTACTTCAAGGTCCTACAAGTGGTATCAGAGCTTTGATCTCCATTGCCTTGGTTTAATCACCATTGGAGGAAGATGGATGTGTCTACTTTAGGGAGTCTTAGACATAGAGTGCCTATTCTTGATGGAGAGTATTTTCATGAGTGGAAAAATGAGATGCTTGTAATTTTCAATCAATATCATTTGAACAAGTATATTGCTATCCCTTGTGCACCTCATATTGATCCTTTGCATCCTACCCTAGATGAAGATATCGACATAATTCGCAATCTTAGAACTATTGAGCTCATCATTAGAGGCTTGCCCAAAAATTTGATTGCTAGTTTGCCTACTCTTAATTGTGCCTATACTATATGGAAATTTCTTGAGGAACGATTTCCCGATTATTCCTTGAAAAAATTGGATGAAGTTCTCCATAAATCTATTGCCTTGAGTAAGATGAACTCTAGTGATCCTAGTTTTGGTGATTGTCTATTTGAGCTTACCAATCTCAAGCGTGCTAAAGGAGATGTTGGAATCATTATATCCAAAGCTATAAGAGTTCATAAAGGTGACCACTTTGATGATCATTTATCTAATGAATTACCCTCTCTAGGAAATGATGAGTCACAAGATCATGGTGAACATGGATACTATGATGATGATGATGATGATAGTGACTTCGATCTTGATGATGCAATGAGACATTTTGGTCTTATGGAAAATCTTCGGGGATATGTGTCAGGAGGAAAGGAATGGGTTCTCGATAGTGGATGTACTGATCATATGACCGGAGATGAAGAGATGTTCCATGATCTTGCTGAAAATGACGGCCCTCGAAAATATGTCACCTTCGGTGATAATTCAAAGGGTAAAGTGGTTGGCCTTGGTAAAGTGGCCATCTCACATGATAGTTCCATTCAAAATGTCATGCTCGTTGAATCTCTCGGCTACAACTTACTTTCAGTATCTAGACTTGCTGATTTCGGTTTGAATGTCTTATTTACTGAGGTAGATTGCCAAGTGTTTCGTCGAGACAATCATAAAATGGTCTTTACCGGTATGCGTAGAGGTGATCTTTACATTGTCGATTTCTCTAAAAAGGCACAACCTAAAACTTGCTTTATTGCTAAATCCTCAAAAGGTTGGTTGTGGCATAGACGACTAGGTCACATTGGCATGAGAAACCTTGACAAGCTTATTAAAGGAAATCATATCCTTGGAGTTAACGATGTCATATTTGATAAGGATAGACTTTGCAGTGCTTGTCAAGCAGGTAAACAGGTTGGAGGAAGGCATCCCGTGAAGAACATCATGACCACAAGGAGGCCACTCGAGCTACTTCATATGGATCTTTTTGGTCCCAACGCCTACAAGAGTCTCGGTGGAAATTATTTTGGTCTAGTTATAGTTGATGATTTTTCAAGATTTACGTGGGTGTTCTTTCTTGATGACAAGTCGCAGGTCCAGAAGATCTTCAAAAACTTCGCTAGGAAGGCCCAAAATCAGTTTGACATGAAGATCAAGAAGGTTCGGAGTGACAACGGAATGGAGTTCAAGAACGCAAATGTGGACACCTTTCTTGACGAAGAAGGGATTTCACACGAGTTCTCGGCTACATACACACCTCAACAAAATGGAGTTGTTGAGACGAAGAACCGGACGCTCATCGAAATGGAGAGAACGATGCTTGATGAGTACAAGACGCTGAAGCACTTTTGGGCAGAAGCGGTTGAGACAGCTTGTCATGCAACAAATCGCTTGTATCTTCACAAGCTACTCGGCAAGACGGCATACGAGCTCCTCACCGGTAACAAACCCCAAGTTGGATACTTTCGAGTATTCGGCTCAAAGTGCTACATTCTTGACAAGCGTCGTCGTTCAAAGTTTTCTCCTAAATCTCATGAAGGTTTTCTACTTGGTTATGGCTCAAACTCTCACACTTACCGTGTCTACAACAATTTCACCGGAAAGGTTGAAGAGATGGTAGATGTGAAGTTTGATGAATCTAATGGCTCGCAAGTAGAGCAATTGCCAATCGATGTAGGAGACAAAGACCCTTTAGAAGCAATCCAAGACTTGTCTATTGGCAAAATTCGTCCAATAGAGGTGAAGGAGAGTACCTCGTCCGTCCAAGTGGAAGCTTCTACTTCACGACAAGGTGAACCAAGAATTGATACGGAAGCATCCACAAGTGGGACACACCAAGATGAAGAAGACGAGGAAATGCATCAAGACGAACATCAACAACCTCCTTCTCCACCACGACAAGAGAATGACAACGTCAACAACGAAGAAGGCCAAGAAGAAGACCAAGATGAAGAAGATGTTCAACGAAGACCCAAGCAAAAGCTCTCACGAGTTCGAGCAAGAATTGCCAAAGATCATCCCGTCGAGCAAATCTACAATGATATACAAACTGGGAGAATCACTCACTCAAAAACTCGTTTAGCTAACTTTTGTGAAAACTATTCATTCATCTCTAGCATTGAACCTATGAAGGTTGAAGAAGCATTGGAAGATCCGGATTGGATAAACGCTATGCATGAAGAGCTACACAACTTTGAGAGAAACCAAGTTTGGACATTGGTTGAGAAGCCCGACAACAACCACAACATCATTGGTACCAAATGGGTGTTTCGCAACAAGCAAGATGAAGATGGACAAGTGGTTCGCAACAAAGCATGTCTCGTCGCCCAAGGGTACACACAAGTCGAAGGTATGGACTATGGTGAGACATATGCTCCCGTTGCTAGACTTGAGTCCATTCGCATCTTACTTGCCTATGCTAATCACCATAATATCACCTTGTACCAAATGGACATTAAAAGTGCTTTTCTAAATGGTGAAATAGAGGAGGAAGTTTATGTCAAACAACCTCCTGGCTTTATCAATCCTAAGAAATCAAATCATGTTTACAAACTTCACAAAGCTCTTTATGGTCTTAAACAAGCTCCTAGAGCATGGTATAAATGCTTGACCAAGTTCCTTATTGCAAGTGGTTTTGAAATTGGTAAAATTGATTCTACTCTTTTTACTAAAAGGGTTAATGGAGAACTATTTGTATGCCAAATTTATGTTGATGATATCATATTTGGTTCAACTAACCCTCTCTTTAGTGAAAAGTTTGGAAAGCTAATGTCAGAGAAGTTTGAGATGCCTATGATGAGTGAACTCAAATTCTTTCTTGGTTTGCAAATCAAGCAAACTAAGGAAGGTACATTTGTCTCTCAAATGAAGTACACCAAGGACTTATTCAAGAAGTTCAATATGCAAGAATGCAAAGGTATGCCTACACCCATGCCTACTAGTGGACATCTTGATTTGACCAAAGATGGTGAACCGGTTGATCAAAAGGTTTATCGCTCTATGATTGGTTCTTTGTTATACCTATGTGCTTCATGTCCCGACATTATGCTAAGTGTGTGCGTGTGTGCACATTATCAAGCTGCTCCTAAAGAATGTCATCTTAAGGCCGTGAAAAGGATAGTGAGATACTTAATTCATACACCAAACTTTGGCATTTGGTATCCTAAGAGGTCTTATTTTGATCTTGTTGGCTATTCCGACTCGGATTATGCCGGAGACAAGGTTGATAGAAAGTCCACTTCGGGTACTTGTCAATTTCTTGGTAGATCTCTTGTGTCTTGGTCTTCCAAGTAACAAAACTCGGTATCCTTATCCACCGCCGAAGCGGAATACATTGCCGCTGGTTCATGTTGTGCTCAATTACTTTGGATGACCCAAACTCTTAAAGATTATGGGATCTGTGTGAAACATGTTCCACTGCTTTGTGACAATGAAAGTGCTATCAAAATTGGTCATAATCCTGTACAACATTCTCGAACTAAGCATATTGAAGTTCGTCATCATTTCATTCGAGACCATGTTGCTAAGGGTGACATTGATCTTAAGCATGTTCGCACCGATAAGCAATTAGCGGATATATTTACTAAACCTCTTGATGAGAAAGTATTTTGCAGGTTCAGAGGTGAATTGAACATTATTGATGCTTCGAACATGGAGTAGGAACTCCATTGGATACATGCAAGACATGAGCTTATGACTAATCCATGATATATCTCTTATGATGACTATCTTATGTCTTGGATATATTTGTACCTTGCATGTTGTCTAACCCATGTAGGTCCTTGGGTGAATCTAATTCCATGAGATTGCGACTCACTCACATCTTGAGCAATCTCTACATCACCAAGTCTCTACACAATGGTGGTTGAAGACAAGGAAGCACAAAACCATTCAAACATATCCTTTGACAAATTCTATGTTGAGCTTCATGATTGTCATTTTTGGATACACAAGTGCTCTTCCTTGCAAGGACTAACCCATGTAGGTAGATGAACTCAAACTCCAAGTGGTGCTCCCAACTCTTGATGAGCTACATCAACCTTGAGCACCCACACAAGTTCAACTACATGAGCAAGAACCGCACCACCACCCAAGCTATGTTATTCCATCTTAGAGAAGCTTTACTCCAAGACATGAGTCAAAGCAACTCAACAAGATGTGAATACATCAAGATGCTTAAACGAAAAATGGTAACCCCATTTTGAGCTTAAATGATGAGTATGACCTATGATCAAGTGTTCTCACTTGACTCCTAAGTCAATATACTCTAACATAGGTGACTATGTCACCGCCCAACTCTAGATGAAGTTCTCTTGTGTTCTTTTCTGTGTTATTGCATTTGTCTCATGCATATTTATTTTCTTTCTCTTTTTCAAAAAAAACTTCATCTAGATCTTTCAGTTTCTTCTCTTTTCTTTTTATTTTTGTTCTGCATTTTCTGCATTCAATTCCTTGCAAATCCTTCAGATAATTCATTGCAAATCTTTGTGAGATCCTACATGTTTAGTGAGCTGAGGTGACAAGTGTTTTTCTCTGTGTTGAACTCGGTTTCACCGACTTGTAGTTTTCGGTCCAACCAAAACTTTCCGGCCCCACCGAAACATGCCACTCGGTGCCACCGACTTCACAACAGGAAAAATAGTTTCCCACTTGTTCTATATTTCTTCTGATCCAGCTCTACTCAATGAATCTTGTCCTCTACAAGCATCACAGTTTTATCCATTGCTTTGTGCTGAGTCTCAAGGACCAAACCTATACGACGGATTCCAGAAAGCCCTTCTTGGAAATTGATGTCAAAGGGGGAGAGAGAGATCACATCAAAGCTTATCACCTACAAGGGAGAAAGTATTAAGAGGGAGAAAGAGATTTCCAGGGGGAGAGAATACTCAAGGATCCCAGATGCTTGATGTTCAAGAGGAGAGATGTCACATGTCTTTTTGGGGGAAAGACATGTTCATATGTGCTTATTTGCATTAAGTTCTATCCATTTGTATCTTTCAGCTCTGATTTTCTGTTCCCTATCTTCTCCCAATATCCCATGTAAGATTCAGGGGGAGCAAGACACCTAAGGGAAAGAAATCAGTCAAATTCATTGCATATCTTTACTCTTGGGGACATGTTGAATCCATTGTGGTACCTTGTACTCACTCTCTACATGTCATCCCAGTCTTGGTACTCTTGTGGCTTCTTTGGTTTGCTCTGGCTAGTGGAGGTACCTGTGTTATCTAACCTTGTTTGTGCAAGTTCATTCCATCCTAAGCCAGCTAAAGACTACAAGGTAAGTGTATGCATCAAAATCATGAGTATGAGGAATTCTTGCTTATGTACATACTGTTTGCAAGAAGGACTCATGAGCATGAAGGTATTTTCCTTGATAATCTTTTGCTCTGATGCATATGGCCAAGATACATGTAACACATTGCCTACCCTGTCATGGTTATGCTCTCACATGCCTCTATATTTCACATTTACATGAGTGCATACATGTAGGGGGAGCCTATGCTTGTTACATGTCCTTCCAAAGCTTTACTTGCTGTTCTTTATATCTTTATCTAAAGCTTTGATGTATGTTGCCATCAATTACCAAAAAGGGGCAGATTGAAAGCACAAGTGCTCCCTAGGTGGTTTTGGTAATTAATGACAACATATCTCTTGTTGGACTAACGTTTCTACCTAGTATGTTTCAGATAAGTTCAACAATGGAGTGGCATGGACTAAAGGTTGTGGGAAATTCTCCAAGATGCTAAGGACAAAGGATTGGCTAAAGCTTAAAGATCGAGACTTTTCATTTTACATTTTAGTGATCCAAGATCACATTGAGTCCATAGGAAAAGCCAATACTATCAAGGAGGGATGAGGTGTTGCTTAATGAGCCTCTTGCTTCAAGTGCTTAATGATATGCTCCAAAATCCTCAGCTACTTTCCCACTTCCACATATGACCTAAACCTAATCCAAACTCGGACCTACCGATTATTTCTATCTGGCGCCACCGAGTTTCACTTGTCATAGCCATTGCCAAACCCTAGCAAATCGGTTCTACCGATAGGGATCTCGGTCTCACTGAGATGGGATTGTAATCTCACTGTGTATGTCCATTGCCAAAATCAGTCTCACCGATTTTGTGCAATCGGTACTACCGAGGTTACAATGCAAACTCACTGTGTATGCTCATTACCAAAATCAGTCTCACCGAGTTTGTGTAATCGGTCCCACCGAGTTTGCCTGATCAACCCTCTGTTTAGCTTATTACCAAATCGGTCTCACCGAGTTTGTGTAATCGGTCTCACCGAGATTACGTTATGCCCTAACCCTAACCATATTGGTCCTGCTGAGTTGCATGTCAGTCCCACCGAAAATCTCTAACGGTCACTAGGTTTACTATTTCGGTCCGACCGAGTTTGTTGATTCGGTCCCACCGAGATTGGTAAATTGTGTGTAATGGTTGGATTTTGTGTGGAGGCTATATATACCCCCCCCCCACCTCCTCTTCACTCGTGGAGAGAGCCATCAGAACACATCTACACTTCCAACTCATATGTTCTGAGAGAGAACCACCTACTCATGTGTTGAGGCCAAGATATTCCATTCCTACCACATGAATCTTGATCTCTAGCCTTCCCCAAGTTGCTTTCCACTCAAATCTTCTTTCCACCAAATCCAAATCCTGTGAGAGAGAGTTGAGTGTTGGGGAGACTATCATTTGAAGCACAAGAGCAAGGAGTTCATCATCAACACACCATTTGTTACTTCTTGGAGAGTGGTGTCTCCTAGATTGGCTAGGTGTCACTTGGGAGCCTCCGACAAGATTGTGGAGTTGAACCAAGGAGTTTGTAAGGACAAGGAGATCGCCTACTTCGTGAAGATCTACCGCTAGTGAGGCAAGTCCTTCGTGGGCGATGGCCATGGTGGGATAGACAAGGTTGCTTCTTCGTGGACCCTTCGTGGGTGGAGCCCTTCGTGGACTCGCGCAACCGTTACCCTTCGTGGGTTGAAGTCTCCATCAACGTGGATGTAGGATAGCACCACCTATCCGAACCACGGGAAAAACATCCGTGTCTCCAATTGCGTTTGAATTCTCCAAACCCTTCCCTTTACATTCTTGCAAGTTGCATGCTTTACTTTCCGCTGCCTATATACTCTTTGCATGCTTGCTTGATATGTATTGTGAATGTTGAAATTGTGCCTAAACTCCACTTAAACCGAAAAAGCTTAAAAATTGCAACTTTAGCATTAAGTGTCTAATCACCTCCCTCTAGACACATCTACTTCAAGGTCCTACAAAGAGCGACATGAATCACAGGCGTCGCCGGGCCGTACTCCGTGACACTTGTTTCTCCCAAGAGGCGTTCGATGCCTTCAACTCAGGAGACGCGGACATCCATGCTGCTCAAAATGGTCTAGCCAGAGCCACGAACCAGTATGTAAGGGATATACGGGTAAGAAAATCTGACGATTATATATATATCAATAGCCCCTGAGACTTGAAACAGTTGACGTAACTGATTTAAGGATCATTATTTGTGCAGGTTCTCACAGAGAAGAATTCCCAATTGTCTGAAGAGCTGGAAGAGTGCAAGGCCCAGCTAGGGGCCGCTATTGCCGCGTTGAAGGAGTCCGAGAAGGGCCCTACTGGTAACACTTGTTTCCATTGCAAAGAATACAGGTAGCATATAGTATGCGGCATGCATGCAAATCTAACAATAGATCTTGTAGATGACCCCGGAGTGAATCCGGAGGCCGTCCTGGTGAATGCGGAACGTGCTGATCGACAGCTAAATGCTGGCGAGCGCGTGCTTACGCAAGTCAGGCAGGAGAAAAATAATCTCCAGGATGCCAATATCCAGCTGGGCGTGGAACTGAAAGATGTCCGAGCCCAGCTTGCGGACTCCGTGAAGGAGAATAAGCAGCTTCGACGCGACATTTTCAGTAAGTGCTTTGAACGAACTTTGGAAGGAGTTTGGCGAAGAAACCGGCTAACCGAGTTATGTCTGCAGGTATGCTGACGGGTCGTCCCGCGGAGGAGATGCCCAGGTCTGCAGGTGATCTTCTACCAGAGCTCTCACAACTGCATGAACAAGTTTGGCAGGTGATGCAGGGTATTGCCTAAGCCTTGTGGCCATCCGCGTCCCCACCAGGAGGCATGGGGGAGCTTATAGAGAAGCTCATGGGAGAGTGGCGACGCTTCCGATTATGGAAGATATCAGCCTGCCGACAAGGTTCAAGGAAAGCCTGGGCTATGGTGAAGACGCGGTATACCAAAGCTGACCCAAACCACATGGCCGAGGTCGGACCTGTGGGGCCCGATGGGAAAGAGATCCCCGTCAGTTTGGTGTATGACCAAGTAGAATTAGCCGCAAAGTATTCCCAACAGGATTGTTGGCTAGACAGCCTGTTGGATGGTATAGAAGAAGAATTTAATCAGTCTTAGTGACTGTGTACTTCAAGTGACATATATAATGTCCCTAGCCGGATTGTAAATCATTTGTCATGGCAGACCTTTTCGCTTTGACCTCTAGACCCGATAGTCCGGAGTGTATCCGAATACCCACTCGGTTATGTAAAAACCGGGGTATACATGGAAACCAGGCGTAGGGGTCATAAGTGCTTGAACAGACAAGTACCCAACTAGATATGTTATATTACATGGATAGTAAGAAACATCTTCCAGGGAGAATAGTTCCGTTAAGGGTTCCTTTCCCTAGGTACGCATGCCCTAATGTGCATGTCCGAACTGCGAAAAGAGACGCAGGCTATAAACATATGGGGGCATGTGTCAAATTGAATAAAAGTCATCTTTTGTTCACCGACTGAATATTCCCTTAAGAACACTAGCTTTCGGCTTCACCCAGTCTGAGGTACACATCCGGCTGACCCGGCAGTAACAATCGCAGAGGTGCTCCCCTTATGCCCTAGCCGAATTAACGGGAACGTAGGGCATAAATACAAGAGCCAGGCAACCTAGTTTGGCCAAAACTTAAGTCATATCGATGCATATAATGGCGAAAAAAGGTACATGTGGAATAATAACACATGTGCGGGGCATAAAGCTTAGAAAAATAGTTATATTAAGCTTCTGTATAAGAAGCCCCCAGGTATAATGAGCGCGGTTAGCACGTCAAGATTGTGTAACCAAGACACAAGTTTAGCCTTTTAAGGCCATAAGGAGAATAAAAAGAGAGAAAGAGAGAAAAGACAGATAATTGATATGCAGAAAATTGACGGAGGTAAGGAGATGAACATAGAGTCCGGCACTAGGTGTAGAATCTTCGGAGTTTGGCTGCGTTCCATGGGTTTGGCTCGAGTCGATTATCCGATGCATCCCGCAGAAGGTACGCTCCACCAGTCAGGACCTGGTCAATAATGAAGGGACCTTCCCATTTGGGCTTGAGCTTGTTCTTTTTCTTCTCCGGTATGCATAGAACTAGTTCGCCAACGTTATATGTTTTGGCCCATACTTCTCTGCTTTGATACCTTCGAGCCTGTTGCTGATAGAATGCGGAACGTGCTTTTGCCACATCGCGCTCCTCCTCCAGGGCGTCCAAACTATCCTGCCGATTGAGCTCGGCCTCTTCTTCTTCGTACATGCGCACTTGAGGTGAGTTATGGATTATGTCGCAAGGTAGAACCGCCTCTACGCCGTACACCATAAAAACGGTGTGTATCCCGTAGTACGGTTCGACGTGGTCCGCAACCCCCATAGTACGGAGTCGAGCTCCTCTACCCAGTGCGTGTTTGATTCCTTTAAGGACCGCACTAATCTGGGTTTGATGCCGCTCATGATAAGACCATTTGCTCGCTCGACTTGACCGTTAGTTTGCGGGTGATAGACATAAGCATAATCGAGCTTGATGCCCATTTTGCTGCACCAAAGTTTCACCTCGTCGGCTCTAAAGTTTGTGCCGTTGTCAGTGATGATGCTGTGAGGGATGCCATAATGGTGTGCAGCCCCAGATATGAAGTCTATCACCGGTCCGGATTCTGCCGTTTTGACAGGTTTGGCTTCTATCCATTTGGTGAATTTATCCACCATGATCAGTAAGTATTTTTTCTTATGGGTTCCCCCTTTAAGGTGTGCGACCATATCAAGCCCCCAGACCGCAAATGGCCAAGTAATGGGGATTGTTTGGAGAGTGGTAGGCGGCATATGGCTTTGGTTTGAAAAAAGCTGGCAACCGACGCAATGTTGGACCAGATGCTGTGCATCTGCTCGGGCCGTCGGCCAATAGAAACCTATACGAAAGGCCTTGCTTACAAGGGCCCGGGCTGTGGCGTGATGGCCGCCGAGTCCAGCATGGATTTCTGCCAAAAGCTTCAGCCCTTCATCTTCGGAGATGCACCTTTGAAGGACTCCGGTAGTGCTTTTCTTATAAAGCTCTCTCTCGTGGACCTTGTAGGCTTTAGATCGCCGCACTATGCAGCGTGCCTCATTTTGGTCCTCGGGTAGTTCCTACCTGGTTAGGTATAGGCCAGGAATGGTTCTGTCCACGGGACGATGACGACCATTATCACGTGGGCTGAAGGTGTTATTTCGATGGCAGAGCCTCCGATTGTATCAGAGTGTTCGGTATCTGATGTTGTGGCCAGGTTCGGACTATTGTTACCGGTGTCCCCTTCCCATACCACGGATGGCTTAAATAGTTTTTCCAGGAAGATGTTAGGTGAGACAGGGTCGCGCTTAGCACCAATACGGGTGAGGATATCCGCTGCCTGATTGTTTTCTCGAGCCACATGGTGGAATTCAAGCCTCTCGAACCGGGCTGACATTTTGTGGACGGTGTTGCGATATGCCGCCATTTTTGGATCCTTGGCATCGAAGTCTCTATTTATTTGAGATACTATGAGGTTCGAGTCCCCACGCACATCCAGGCATTGAATGCCCATGGAAACTACCATCCGGAGACCGTATAATAGGGCCTCGTATTTAGCTGCGTTATTGGAGTCTGTGTATAGTATTTGGAGTACGTATTGCACTGTATCTCCAGTGGGGGACGTCAGGACGACGCCAGCCCCCAGACCAGCCAGCATTTTAGAGCCGTCGAAGTGCATGATCCAATTGGAGTATGCGCTGTACTCTTTAGGGAGTTCGGCTTATGTCCATTCGGCGACGAAATCGGCCAGTACTTGCGACTTAATGGCTCGCCGTGGTCTATATGTTATGTCGAACGGGAGGAGCTCGATAGCCCATTTGGCAATCCGGCCTGTGGCATCGCGCTTTTTTATTATGTCGTTGAGTGGTACTTCTAAGGCCATCGTAATTGAACACTCTTGAAAGTAGTGTCGTAATTTCCGGGATGCCATGAATACCGCGTATGCTATCTTTTGATAATGTGGGTATCATGATTTGCATGGAGTGAGGATAGTCGATACATAATATACCGGCTTTTGAAGTGGGAATTTATGTCCGTCCATTTCTCGTTCGACGACGAGCACTGCGCTTACAACTTGGTGAGTTGCCGCTATATATAACATCATTGGTTTGCCGACATCTGGCGCGGCCAAGATTGGGTTGGTGGCCAAGATGGCTTTTATTTCTTCCAATCCGGCCGTCGCTGCATCCGTCCACTCGAAGTGTTCGGTGCGCCAAAGATGGCGATAGAGGGGGAGCGCCTTTTCTCCTAATCGGGAGATAAAGCGGCTTAAGGCCGCCACAAATCCATTTAACTTCTGGATTTGCTTGAGGTCAGTTGGGATAGCCAACTGCGACAGATCCCGGATCTTAGCCGGATTTGCTTCAATTCCTCTACTGGAGACGATAAAGCCCAGGAGCTTTCCGACGGGTACGCCAAAAACGCATTTTTCCGGATTGAGCTTAATGTCGTATGTTCGGAGATTGTCGAACGTGAGCCTCAAGTCATCTATTAAAGAGTTGATGTGTCTAGTTTTAACGACCACATCGTCGACATATGCCTCCACTATTTTGCCAATTTGCTTTTCCGGACATGTCTGAATCATGCGCTGAAACGTTGCGCCGGCGTTTTTAAGCCCGAAGGGCATTGTGTTAAAATAGAAGGGGTCGTATGGAGTGATAAATGCCATTGCGGCTTGATCGGACTCCGCCATCTTAATTTGGTGGTAACCGGAGTATGCGTCGAGGAAGCACAATGAGTCGTGTCCTGCGGTAGCGTCGATAATTTGAGCGATGCGATGGAGGGGGATGGGATCCTTTGGGCAAGCCTTATTAAGGTCCTTGAAGTCGACGCATAGGCGCCAGGATTTGTCCTTCTTTGGTACCATCACCAGGTTTGCTAGCTAGTCCGGATGCTTTATTTCTCTAATGAATCCGGCCTCCAGTAACTTGGCTAGCTCCTCTCCCATGGCTTCACGCTTAGGTTCGGAGAAACACCAAAGAGTCTGCTTGACCGGCTTGAATCCCTTTAGAATGTTAAGGCTATGCTCGGCCAGCCTGCGTGGGATTCCTGGCATGTCTGAAGGATGCCAGGCGAATATGTCCCAATTCTCGCGCAGGAACTCCCGTAGTGTGGCGTCTACAGCGGGGTTTAACTGTGCCCCGATGGATGCTGTTTTTGTGGGGTCCGTTGGATGGACTTGGAATTTGACTATTTCATCCGTTGGTTTAAGAGAGGTGGACTTGGATCTTTTGTCTAGTATCACGTCGTCCCTGTCCACTGTGGAGTGCAGCGTGGTTAATTCCTCCACCACAAGAGCTTCAGATAATGCATCGAGGGCCAGTGCGGCTGTTTTGTTCTCGGCGCGGAGTGCTATGTCCGAATCACTAGCTAGAGTGATGATTCCATTGGACCCGGGCATTTTGAGCTTCATGTACCCGTAATGGGGTATGGCTTGGAAAATCGTGAATGCCTCCCGCCCTAGAAGGGCGTGGTATCCACTACTGAACGGGGCCACTTGGAATGTAATTTCTTCGGACCTGTAATTCTCCGGAGTGCCAAATACCACATCTAGTGTGATTTTCCCAGCGCAACGTGCCTCCCGACTAGGGATGATTCCTCGGAAGGTCATGCTGCTTTGCTCAATACGGTTTCTGTCTATTTCCATTTTTTGAAGACTCTCCTCATAAATGAGGTTTAGTCCGCTGCCGCCGTCCATGAGGACTTTAGTGAGCCGAAAGCCATCCACAATTGGACTGAGGACCAAGGCGGCTGGTGCTCGGGCTGTCCGGAATTTAGGTTCGTCACTGGTGTTGAAGGTGATAGCCGTGTCGCTCCATGGATTTATTGCTGCCATGTGGCAGACTTCGGCAAGGCTGCGGAGTGCTCACTTACGCCTATTATTTGAGGAGAAGGTCCCGAAGACTATCAATACTGTATTGTTACCCACGGGATGGTGCTCCGAGGTGTTTTGGATTAGGAGATCCTCACCGCTCTTGGCCACCTGCCGGAGTACCCAACATGCTCTAAGGCTGTGTGTTGGTATGGTATCCACTATACTATGAATTTTGCAGGGCCCGTTAAGCCATCCCTCCAATACGGTTCCATGCCCTGTAGTGGGATTTTGCTTCTTTGTAATTGAGTCGGGCGACTTATGAGAGTGCACCCTTTTAGTTCGGACTGGGTCTTTTGTCAGAGCCGGATTATCCCAAAATTTTGTTTGGGTTTTCCAGGCGCTTTCCATCGCACAGTACTTCCATACTATGGCCGCCAAGTCAGCGAAGTGTGCTATGTCACGGCGACTTATGGCGTTGCAAAAGAACGAAATTGTTGCAAAAGAACGAAATTGCGTCTTCCTCGCGACATTCCTTGACCTTGTTCATTACAAGGAGGAATCTGGCCCAATAGTGATGTACTGTCTCTTGGGGCTCTTGCCTAATGTGGGAAAGATCATTTGTATCTGGGTGGGTGGGT
The DNA here is from genome assembly GCF_002162155.2 of Triticum dicoccoides. NCBI lineage: Eukaryota > Viridiplantae > Streptophyta > Magnoliopsida > Poales > Poaceae > Triticum > Triticum dicoccoides. Next base: position 519,435,656 of record NC_041388.1, read on the forward strand.
GGATTTAAGTCCAGACCTTGACCCAATCTGAGACCCCGGGGCGGGGGAGTTTCCAATCTTGGAAGTTCAGGTTCCGGGATGTTGTCCCGCAGGTTCGGTATGCAGCCTGATTCTAGGTTCAGGGTTAGGAAAATGTCCTCCCGTGGGCGGGTATCCAGCTCGGAGAGCTCGGGAATCCGGACATAGTTCGTCCTCAGGATAGAGGGAGAATCGCCGCATTGCTCCTCCACCACCGCTATCTGATGGGTGACTGGTGGAGAGTTAATTAATCTCCCTTTGGTCGGGTTTAAGCCCAATCTGATCGTAGTCCATAGCGACTCCCAGAGCGGCGGTGCGATCCAAGAGCTCGTTGAAAGAGGAGAGCTCCATTGGATCCATCTGCTCGATGAATTTCGAGCCGATGTGGAGGCTATTTTCGATGACCCGAGAAGTCATCGTCGGCGCAGCAGCCGAGCGGGCGTCATGATGAAGCCGCCTAGTCAGAGAGTTTGGCCTGCAACCAGGGCTCCCCCAGAGATGATGTTGTCCTTGACAACGAGATGAGCCATCCCTCCCTATGATGACGACACAGTGGAACTCTCAATGAAAGCACCAGTGTCGGTGTCAAAACCGGCGGATCTCGGGTATGGGGTCCCGAACTGTGCGTCTAAGGCGGATGGTAACATGAGGCAGGGACACGATGTTTACCCAGGTTCGGGCCCTCTTGATGGAGGTAATACCCTACGTCCTGCTTGATTGATCTTGATGATATGAGTATTACAAGAGTTGATCTACCACGAGATCGTAGAGGCTAAACCCTAGAAGCTAGCCTATGGTATGACTGTATCTTGTCCTACGGACTAAACCCTCTGGTTTATATAGACACCGGAGGGGGATAGGGTTACACAAAGTCGGTTACAAGAGAGGAGATCTACATATCTGTATTACCAAGCTTGCCTTCCACGCCAAGGAGAGTCCCATCCGGACATGGGACAAAATCTTCAATCTTGTATCTTCATAGTCCAATAGTCCGGCCAAAGGATATAGTCCGGCTGTCCGGAGACCCCCTAATCCAGGACTCCCTCACCTATTATTTCCGTTAAAATAGGAGATCATTGTTATCATGACTTATGTGATATGGGTGCTAGTGCAAGTGCAATACCTCATTCCTTATACAAAGAAATTATGCATGATATTGCACCTGCTGAGATAGAAGAGATTGATGTCACAATTAAGCTTGCCAATAGAGATACTATTTCACCAGTTGGGATTGTTAGAGATGTTGAAGTCTTGTGTGGGAAAATTAAATATCCTACTGATTTTCTTGTTCTTGGTTCCCCACAAGATGACTTTTGTCCCATTATATTTGGTAGACCCTTCTTGAATACTGTTAATGGTAAGATAGACTGCAATAAGGATATAGTTTCTGTTGGTTTAGGGGACATGTCTCATGAGTTTAATTTTGCTAAATTTAGTAGACAACCCCGTCATGAGGAATTGCCTAGTATAGATGAAATTATTGGTCTTGCTTCTATTGCCGTGCCTCCTACTGATCCTTTAGAACAATATTTTTATTCCATGAAAATGATTTGTTTATGAATGAAAGAAGGGAAATAGATGAAGTATTATTTAAATAGGGTCCTATTCTGAAACACAACTTGCCTATTGAAATCCTAGTGGATCCTCCTCCACCTAAGGGTGATCCCGTCTTTGAGCTTAAACCATTGCCTAATACTCTAAAATATGCTTATCTTGATGAAAAGAATATATATCATGTTATTATTAGTGCTAAACTTTCAGAGCATGAAGAAGAAAAATTATTGAAAACTCTGAAGAAGCATTGTGCTGCTATTGGATATACTCTTGATGATCTTAAGGGCATTAGTCCCACTCTATTTCAACACAAAATAAAATTGGATAAAGACGCCAAACCAGTTATTGATCACCAACGACGGCTAAATCCTAAGATGAAAGAAGTGGTAAGAAAGGAAATATTAAAGCTCCTTAAAGCAGGTATAATTTATCCCATTGCTGATAGTCAGTGGGTAAGTCATGTCCATTGTATCCATAAGAAGGGAGGTATTACTATCGTTCCTAATGATAAAGCTGAATTGATTCTGCAAAGAATTATTACAGGTTAGAGGATGGTGATTGATTTCCGAAAATTAAATAAAGCTACTAAAAAAGATCATTACCCTTTGCCTTTCATTGATCAAATGCTAGAAAGATTATCCAAACATACACATTTTTGCTTTCTAGATGGTTACTCTGGTTTCTCTCAAATACCCGTGTCAGCTGATGATCAAGAAAGGACTACTTTTACTTGCCCTTTCGGTACCTTTGCTTATAGACGTATGCCTTTTGGTTTATGTAATGCACCTGCTACTTTTCAAAGATGCATGATGTCTATATTCTCTGACTTTTGTGAAAGGATTTGTGAAGTTTTCATGGATGATTTCTCTATTTATAGATCCTCTTTTGATGATTGCTTGAGCAACCTTGATCGAGTTTTGTAGAGATGTGAAGAAACTAATCTTGTCTTGAATTGGGAAAAGTGCCACTTTATGGTTAATGAAGGTATTGTCTTGGGGCATAAAATTTCTGAAAGAGGTATTGAAGTTGACAAAGCTAAAGTTGATGCTATTGAAAAGATGCCATGTCCCAAGGACATCAAAGGTATAATAAGTTTCCTTGGTCATGCCGTTTTTATAGGAGGTTCATTAAAGACTTCTCAAAAATTTCTCGGCCTCTAACTAACCTATTACAAAAAATATATTCCTTTTGTCTTTGATGATGATTGTGTAGAAGCATTTCAAATGCTTAAGAAATCCTTGATTTCTGCACCTATTGTTCAACCACCTGATTGGAATTTACCCTTTGAAATAATGTGTGATGCTAGTGACTATGTTGTAGGTGTTGTTCCAGGACAAAGAGTTGATAAAAAATTAAATGTTATTTAATATGCTAGTAAAACTCTAGACAATGCCTAGAGAAATTATGCTACTACTGAAAAAGGGATTCTTAGCAGTTGTATTTGCTTGTGATAATGCTGCTATTAAATATGTTATGGAGAAGAAAGATGCTAAACCAAGACTTATTAGATGGGTTCTCCTGCTACAAGAATTTGATTTGCATATTTTTGATAGAAAGGGAGCTGAGAATCCCGTTGCAGACAACTTTTCTAGGTTAGAGAATGTTCTTGATGACCCACTACCTATTGATGATAGCTTTCCTGATGAACAATTAGCTGTCATAAATGCTTCTCGTACTACTCCATGGTATGCTGATTATGCTAATTAGATTGTTGCTAAATTTATACCACCTAGTTTCACATACCAGCAAAAGAAAAGGTTTTTCTATGAATTAAGACATTACTTCTGGGATGAACCACATCTTTATAAAGAAGGAGTAGATGGTGTTATTAGACGTTGTGTACCCGAGCATGAACAGGAACAGATCCTATGCAAGTGTCACTCCGAAGCTTATGGAGGACATCATGCTGGAGATAGAACTACACATAAGGTATTGCAATCCGGTTTTTATTGGCCTACTCTCTTCAAGGATGCGCGTAAGTTTGTTTTGTCTTGTGATGAATGTCAAAGAATTGGTAATACTAGCAAAAGAGCCCGTGCGTTGCAACGGGAGAGAAAACATAACACACGCTCTTAACTCGACAACCATCACTCAAGACCACAATAGGTCCATCTCCTTTATTTTTTCGAGGCATCATATTTGTGTTGATGCTTATCCTCCTGCTCACCCTCGCCGGCGATGGCCTTGATGTTCACACAAAACAACAACAAACGTGTGTTGAATATGGTTAATCCTAAGGCGTATCTCTCTCCCTCTCTCCTCCCTCCCCCTCTCCCTCTCCCTTTCTCTCTCTCACTCTCACGGTGAGAAATCTGTTGTTTTCCCCTGCGACATTTTTCAGAGGTATGCATGTGTAGTTATCGATGTTTTCTTATCCCTATATGGTTATAGTGGGGTGTTTATTTGCAATCTGGATCGCCGCCGGTATGAAAAAAATGGATCTTGCGCTATAAATTTTAAGTTTGCTTCCATAACAATATTTTAAAAATATTTAACAGGTAAAATTAACATCATATTTAGATTCCACACATTTTTCTAATAAAATTTCATATATAATATGTTAAAATCGAAGTTACGGTTTAAAAGATACAGATAATTTAGAAAATCATTTGGTTTGACTCAAATATATTCCAAAATAATATTTAAAAATACTTAACAGGTAAAAATAATCTCATATTCATATTCTACATATTTTTCTAATCAAATTTCATATATAACATGTTCAAATCGGAGTTACGGTTTAATAGATATGGATGATTTTAAAAAGCATTTGTTTGACTTAAATATGATCCGCGGATGAATTACCTACAACATCAGGAGGTTTCAAAAAATGTAAAATAACGGTTCGGGTGTGACTTAAATTTGGACGGCGGGTTGATTTCAAGAAAAGACAGGGACTTTTGTGTAAACTACGAAAATAACTATTCATTTTAACTTAAAACAGGACTGCGGGTTGAATTCTCTGAAATAGAGGGAATTTTCTGAAAAACGCCATGACGGATGAAAGAAACTCAATTTGCTTTATTATTAGGTAAAGATTAGTAGACGTCAAGAAATGCCTATGAATTATTCACTTGTTATTGAACCATTTGATGTTTGGGGCTTTGATTATATGGGACCTTTTCCTTCCTCTAATGGGTATACACATATTTTAGTTATTGTTCATTACGTTACTAAGTGGGTAGAAGTTATTCCAACTAGTAGTGCTGATCATAACACCTCTATTAAGATGCTTAAAGACGTTATTTTCTGAGGTTTTGAGTCCCTAGATACTTAATGACTGATGGTGGTTCACATTTTATTCATGGTGCCTTTCGTAAAATGCTTTCTAAGTATGATGCTAAACATAGGATTGCATCTCCATATCATCCATAGTCTAGTGGTCAAGTAGAATTTAGCAATAGAGAGCTTAAATTAATTTTGGAAAAGACTGTTAATAGATCTAGAAGAATTGGTCCAAGAAACTTGATGATGCATTATGGGCTTATAGAACTTCAAATAAAAATACTATGGGTATGTCTCCGTATAAAATGGTTTATGTAAAAGCATGTCACTTATATCTCAAATTAGAACATAAGGCATATTGGGCCATTAAAGAGCTCAACTATGACTTCAAACTTGCCGGTGAGAAGAGGTTATTTGACATTAGCTCACTTGATGAATGGAGAACCCAGGCCTATGAATATGCCAAGCTGTTTAAAGAAAAAGTTAAAAGATGGCATGATAAAAGAATACAAAAATGTGAGTTTAATGTAGGTGATTATGTATTGCTATACAACTCTCGTTTAAGATTTTTTGCAGGCAAACTTCTCTCTAAATGGGAAGGTCCTTACGTCATCGAGGAGGTTTATCGTTCCGGTGCCATAAAAATCAACAACTTTGAAGGCACAAATTCGAAGGTGGTGAACAGTCAAAGAATCAAAAATTATATCTCAGGTAATCCTATAAATGTTGAAACCAATTTTATTGAAACCGTAACCCCGGAGGAATACATAAGAGACACTTTCCAGAATGTTTCGGACTCCAAAAAGGAATAGGTATGTGGTACGGTAAGTAAACCGACTCCAAAAAAGTTCTAATGGCAATTTTTCTCTGTTTTGTAATATTTAAGAAAATAGGAAAATAAGAAGCATACCGAAAAGGACACGAGGCTTCCACGAGGGTGGAGCGCGGGCCCTACCCCCTGGGCGCCCCTTGCCTCGTGGGCACCTCGTGCACTCTCCGGACTCCGTTTTCTTGCACGATACTTCTTTTGGTCGATAAATATTCACTATATAATCTCCCAAAGGTTTTGACCACCATATCACGCAAATATCTCCTGTCTTTGTTTCGAGCTGTTTTTCTGACAGATCTAGGTCGCCATGTCGTCTTCAAGTGCCCCCAAGGACAAGTTCTTCGAGAAGGTCATCAACCCCTACCTCGTGGAGGTGCTGCAACACCCTTAAACCATTGAGATGCATGAGGGGTTGTTGCACATCGCGATGTTGAGGGACCAAGGAGGACCGGAAGCACAGAGACAAGGCTCGAGGCATTGGAGCAACAAGTTTTCAAGTGTCAGGAGATGTTGGAGCGTGGACTCGACTCCAATCACATAATGATCACGGAGTTCACCAACAACCGCAAGCTGGACACCAAGGACATTGGGGAGGCCATCTTCAAGCTTCACGAGAAAATCGAGCACCTCCAAGCCCAGATGTATGACCTGCAAAACCAAAACTGTGAGTATGAATATAGATTCAAGAGGATGAGTTTGGCTGCAGATTTGAGGATCCCGGAGACTCGATCATCCTTCTATGATGGTCAGCCTATGCCTTGGAAGATGGATGAAAATCGTACATCATCAAAAACTCCTTCATCGCCACCTCCGAGGAAGGAAACATAAACACATGGGTATGGGCACTCCCCTTGGAAACTGCCAAGCTTGGGGGAGTGCCCCGGTATCGTATCACGATCACACCTTTTATCTTTACCATTTTTCTTAGTTCGATCCTTTTGATAATATCTTGATCTAGTAGAATAAACTTTTAATATGATCTAGTTGTGAGTTTTGCTTTATGATCCTTCTATGTAATCGAGTCCGTGAGCTATATATAATAAGGATTAGTGTTGCGTCATGGGCCTGATTATTTTGCCATGATCTTGAGGAAATAAAAAGAGAAAGAATAAAAAGAAATAAGGGGATCATAGGGATCTTATGGAGAGTAATGAGCTCACATATAAAGAGTATGATGAATAAAAGTTGTTGAGAGTTGACAAACATATTTTTGGTCATCGTTGCAATTAATAGGAAGTAATAAAGAAAGAGAGGTTTTCACATATAAATATACTATCTTGGACATCTTTTATAATTGTAACCACTCATAAAAGTATGATATGCTAAAGAGTTGACGTTGGACAAGGAAGATAGCGTAATGGGTTATGTTTTCTTACATCTGAGATAAATTATATTGTCATGGATCGTCCAACGCGTTGACCTTGCCTTTCCCTCCCATGCTAGCCAATTTGTTTGCACCAAGTAGAGATACAACTTGTGCTTCCAAATATCCCTAAACCCAGTTTTGCCATGAGAGTCCACCATACCTACCTATGGATTGATTAAGATCCATCAAGTAAGTTGTCATCGGTGCATCCAATATAAATTGCTCTCTAAATATGTATGATCTATTAATGTGGGGGAAATGAGCTTTATACCATCTTGTGATGTGGAAGAAGTAACAACGACGGACTGCATAATAAATGTCCATATCACAAGTGGCAATATAAAGTGACGTTCTTTTGCATTAAAATTTTGTGCATCCAACCATAAAAGCGCATGACAACCCCTGCTTCCCTCTGCGAAGGGCCTATCTTTTACTTTTATCCTCTACCTGATATAAGAGTCATGGTGATCTTCACCTTTCCTTTTTAAATTTTATCCTTTGGCAAGCACAATGTGTTGGGAAAGATCCTGATATATATGGCTAATTGGATGTGGGTTTGCATGAACTATTATTGTTTACATTACCCTTGAGGTAAAAAGTTGGGAGGCAACACTATAAGCCCCTATCTTTCTCTATGTCCCATTAAAACTCCATACCCATAAGTATTGCGTGAGTGTTAGCAATTGTGAAAGACTAAATGATAGTTGAGTATGTCGACTTGATGAAAAGCTCTTATATTGACTCTTTCCTATGTTATGATAAATTGCAATTGCCTCAATGACTGAGATTAGAGTTTGTTGGTTCTAAATGAAGTTTATGATTCATACTTGAAATTGTCATTGAATTATTACTTTAGCATAAGAGATCATATGACAATATATATATATATATATATATATATATATATATATATATGTTTCTATTCTAAGAATGATCACGATGATCTCATGTCCGTATTTTATTTTATCGACACCTCTATCTCCAAACATGTGGACATATTTTTCAATTTCGGCTTTCTCTTAAGGACAAGCGAGGTCTAAGCTTGGGGGAGTTGATACGTCCATTTTGCATCATGCTTTTATATCGATATTTATTGCATTATGGGATGTTATTACACATTATGTCACAATACTTATGCCTATTCTCTCTTATTTTACAAGGTTTACATGAAGAGGGAGAATGCCGGCAGCTGGAATTCTGGGCTGGAAAAGGAGGAAATATTGGAGACCTATTCTGCACAGCTCCAAAAGTCCTGAAACTTCATGGAAGTCATTTCTGGAATTAATAAAAAATACTGGAGAAAGAATCCGCCAGAGGGGGCCCACACCCTAGCCGCACGAGGGTGGGGGGGCCCTACCCCCCTGGGCGTGCCCCTCTGCCTCGTGGGCCCCCTAGTGGCCCTCTGATGCCCATCTTCTGATCTATGAGGTCTTTCGTTCGAGAAAAAATCATAAGCAAGCTCATGGGACGAAACTCCGCCGCCATGACGCGAAACCTTGGTGGAACCAATCTAGGGCTCCGGCGGAGCTGTTCTACCGGGGAAACTTCCCTCCGGGAGGGGGAAATCATCACCATCGTCATCACCAACGATCCTCTCATCGGGAGGGGGTCAATCTCTATCAACATCTTCACCAGCACCATCTCATCTCAAACCCTAGTTCATCTCTTGTATCCAATCTTTGTATCCAAACCTTAGATTGGTACCTGTGGGTTGATAGTAGTGTTGATTACTCCTTGTAGTTGATGCTAGTTGGTTTACTTGGTGGAAGATCATATGTTTAGATCCATTATGCATATTAATACCCCTCTGATTATGAACATGAATATGCTTTGTGAATAGTTACGTTTGTTCCTGAGCACATGGGAGAAGTCTTGCTATATGTAGTCATGTGAATTTGGTATTCGTTCGATATTTTGATGAGATGTATGTTGTCATCCCTCTAGTAGTGTTATGTGAACGTCGACTACATGACACTTCACCATTGTTTGGGCCTAGAGGGAGGCATTGGGAAGTAATAAGTAGATTATGGGTTGCTGGAGTGACACAAGCTTAAACCCTAGTTTATGGTTTGCTTCGTAAGGGGCTGATTTGGATCCATATGTTTCATGCTATGGTTAGGTTTACCTTAATACTTCTGTTGTAGTTGCAGATGCTTGCAATGGGGGTTAATTATAAGTGGGATGCTTGTCCAAGTAAGGACAGTACCCAAGCACCGGTCCACCCACATATCAAATTATCAAAGTATCGAATGCGAATCATATGAACATGATGGAAACTAGCTTGACGATAATTCCCATGTGTCCTCGGGAGCGCTTTACTTCATATAAGAGTTTGTCCAGGCTTGTCCTTTGCTAAAAAAAGGATTGGTCCCTCTTGCTGCACCTTATTTACTTTTATTACTTGCTACTCGTTACAAATTACATTATCACAAAACTATCGGTTACCGATAATTTTAGTGCTTGTAGAGAATACCTTACTGAAAACTACTTATCATTTCCTTCTGCTCCTCGTTGGTTTCGACACTCTTACTTATCGAAAAGGAAATGATAGATCCCCTACACTTGTGGGTCATCAGTTCCCAAACAGAATGGTAAAGTTTATACTCCCCCACCACCAAGAAGCATCAATCCATGGCTTGCCCGAAACAATGCGTGCCTCCAACTAACAACAATCCTGGGGGAGTTTTGTTTGCAATTATTTTGATTTGATTTGAGCATGAGACTGGGCATCCCGGTGAACAACCATTTTCTCGTGAGTGAGGAGCGGAGTCCACTCCTCTTGAGAATAACCCGTCTAGCATGGAGGTTATAGACAACCCTAGTTGATACATTAGCTATTCGAGCATACAAAATAGAATGTTTATTTGATGGTTTAGAGTTTGGAACATACAAATTTACTTGGAACGACAGGTAGATAATGTATATAGGAAGGTATGGTGGACTCATATGAAATAACTTTGGGGTTTATGGATTTGGATGTACAAGCAGTATTCCCGCTTAGTACAAGTGAAGGCTAGAAAGAGACTGGGAAGCGACCAGCTAGAGAGCGATAACAGTCATGAACATGCATTAAAATTAATCAACACCGAGTGCAAGCATGAGTAGGATATAATTCACCATGAACATAAATATCATAGAGGCTATGTTGATTTTGTTTCAACTACATGCGTGAACATGTGCCAAGTCAAGCCACTCGAATCGTTCAAAGGAGGATACCACCCTATCACACCACATCACAACCATTTTAATAGCATGCTGGCACACAAGGTAAACCATTATAAACTCCTAGAAAATTAAGCATGGCATAAGCAACTATAATCTCTAATTGTCATTGCAAACATGTTTCATTCATAATAGGCTGAATCAAGAACGATGGACTAATCATATTTACAAAAACAAGAGAGGTCGAGTTCATACCAGCTTTCCTCATCTCAATCAGTTCATCATATATCGTCATTATTGCCTTTCACTTGCACGACCGAATAGTGTGGATAATAATAATAGTGCACGTGCATTGGACTAAGATGGAATCTGCAAGCATCCAATTCAAGGGAGAAGACAAGGTAATATGGGATCTTTGTTAGATCAACAATAATGCATATAAGATCCATTCAACATTTTCATCGTGGTCTTCTCCTCTCGACTCCCAAAAGGAAAGAAAGGAACAAAACTATTTACACGGGGAAGCTCCCAACAAGCAGAAGAAGAATGAGAAATCTTTTGGTTTTTCTTTTGAATTACTACTACTACATGCATGAAAAGTAAACTAGCTAAAAGCTACAACTAATTTTTTTGCTTTTTCTTAAGGGTTTTTCAAACGCACAAGAAGAAAGCTTAAAAAGAAAATAAACTAGCATGGATGATACAATGAAAAAGTATGAGCACCGACAATTGGCATGAGTGTGTGAACATGAATGTAAGGTCAGTGAGAGATACATACTCCCCCAAGCTTAGGCTTTTGTCCTAAGTTGGTCTATGCCCATGGATGGCCTGGTGGATATCCGAATTTGAACCTGGGGTCATACTGAGATGCATCAACTACTGCCTGAAGAGCTGCAGCTTGGAGGTGAGCTGCCTATGTCCTCCTCTCATACTCATTCGCCTCCTCCCTGGTTATAACATATCTCCTTTTTGCCTGAAAGTCAGAGAAAGTAGGAGCAGGGAGAGCGATGTGATAGGTGCATCATCTGTCAAAGATTAGTCAGTACTGGAGGGACTGATCGTTCCTCTCAACAAACTGATGGCGAAACATAGCATTATAATCTAAATAAGCAGGAGGCAACTCAATATCATCTCCGCGTATGGGTATCTCAAGAAAATCAGCTAAACGGGTTGCATAAATTCCACTGAAGAAATCTCCATTAATACTATTATAATGCAATCTACGTGCAAAATGGCCCCCATGTTATATTGTCTATCTCCTAATACATCACTCTTGAGAACACTTAGGTCGGGAACACACATGTGTAATGCTTCATCCTTACAATTGATGCATCTACCTATAAAGAGAGCAAAATAATGTATGGCAGGAACATGAATGCTCCCTATGGTAGCTTGTGTTATTTCTCTAGATTCCCCCGTAGTGATACTAGCAAGAAAATCTTTATATTCAGATTTGCAAGATTCACTAACATTACCCCACTGTGGGAGTTTACAAGCAGTATTAAAATATTCTAAGTCCATGGTATAAGATTTATCATAAAGATCAAACAAGACGGTTTGAGAATTGCGTGATGATGTAAATTTAAATCTTGTCACAAAGGAATCAGTGAGGTAGTAGTACCGAGGGCACTTATCTACCACGAAGCCCTCAAGTTCAGCGTTACGCACATACACTTCACAAGGCCGCACTTGAGCTTCTCTTGGTAGTTCATGGTCCGGCTCGCGTATCACGGGCCTGGGTCCTTGCTTCCTTGAGGAACCACCTTGGTACATTTTCCTAAACATATTTCTTCCTCTGAAAAATTTATGAACTTTTTAGTAACTTAAAATAAAAGTGAACCAAACTCAACATGATTGATAGCAACTACTCCTACAAGTGTCTAGATGCTATATCATGCATTAAAACTACTTTTGACCACATAAATTTGACATGCAAGCTCATGAACAGGGTCACCTAAGCAAAAAAAATTGCAATAAATAAAGCACTAGAACAAAACCTAATTGGACCATTGGAGGAGTCACATACCGAAGAACAATCCCCCAAAGCAGTTTTGTGAATGGAGCTTTGAGCAAGGAGATCGAAAATGGCAGCAAGATGAGTAAGAACTCAGGTTTGAGCTGGTGGATGATTTTTTCTAGAGCAAGTCGAAGTGTGTGGGTGCAAGGATAAGTGGAGGGGAGCCATGTGGGGTCC
>NC_041388.1:519448158-519488595 GCF_002162155.2 Triticum dicoccoides
GGTGCGTCCCCCTAGTGTGTTATCGATACCAATAATTCTTAAATATTCTGGAAAAAATCATATTAAATTTTCAGGACATTTGCAGAACTTTTATTTGGGGGTATTTTTTATTGCAAGGATAATTCAGAAAAACAGACAGAAATACTATTTTTACTTTATTTAATATAAATAACAGAAAGTATAAGGAGGGTACAGAATGTTGTGCTTTCTAACTTCATCCATCTCATCCTCATCAAAAGGAATCCACTAACAAGGTTGATCAGGTCTTGTTAACAAACTCATTTCAAATAACATGAAACCGGAGAAATTTCGAATAACACTAGGTTACCTCAACGGGGATATGCACATCCCCAACAATAAGAATATCATATTTCTTCTTGATAGTAGGAAGAGGAAATTCAAAACCTCCAATAGTGATTGTTGAACTTTTTCCAATAGAATTGATACTGTGGACTTGAGGTTGTTTCCTCGGAAAGTGTACCGTATGCTCATTACCATTAACATGAAAAGTGACATTGCCTTTGTTGCAATCAATAACAGCCCTTGCAGTATTCAAGAAGGATCTTCCAAGGATAATCGACATACTATCGTCCTTGGTAATATCAAGAATAACAAAGTCCGTTAAAATAGTAACGTTTGCAACCACAACAGGCACATCCTCACAAATACCGATAGGTATAGGAGTTGATTTATCAGCCATTTGCAAAGATATTTCAGTAGGTGTCAACTTATTCAAATCAAGTCTACGATATAACGAGAGAGGCATAACACTAACACTGGCTCCACTACAAAAAAAGACACATCCGTGACATTTTGGGCCGAACAAATTTTTTTTCTGTCATACATATGACACTTCTATGACGATAATTGTGAAAAAACCCGGTATCATCATAGATGTGGTGGGATCCTACTTCTATGACAAAAAATCATGCAAGAAAATGGGCTTTTCGTCCTGGGCGGGCCGGAGACGCAGCTGCATGACATTCTTTGGGCCATCCATGACGGAAAAAACCATGGTAGAAGCGAGGGGGAGGAAAATTTCGGGGAGTTCCCGGTTACGGTGGGAGGTCGGGGGCCGAGCGATGCGTGTTTCTCTCGTACACGTACGCGCGTGTGTGCGAGGCATTGGCTCTAACTGAACCCGAGCGAGGAGTTGGGCTCTAACTGAACCCGAGCGATTGCACTTCAGGCTACTCGTTACTGAACCCGAGCGATCGATCGATGGCTGTTAACTGAACCTGATCGAGCGATTCCTTGGCTACTGCTGCTAACTGAAGCCGATCGATGGGATGAACAGTGAGCGTTGCGAGGGGGGGTGGATGAACAGTGAGCGGTGGTGTTGCCTCTGGATGAACAGGACCCCGTGGTGTGGTGGAGGGCTGGATGAACAGTAGATGGTGGAGGGGTGCCCGTGGAGGGGTGGATGAACAGGACCCCGTGGTGTGGAGGGCAGGATGAACAGTAGACGGTGGAGGGGTGCCCGTGGAGGGGTGGTTGAATAGGACCCCGTGGTGTGGAGGGCTGGATGAACAGTAGAAGGTGGAGGGGTGGTTGAACAATAGCCGGTGGAGTAGCGCGTGGTGGAGGCTGGATGAACAGGAGCCCGTGGAGGCTGGAGGAGGTCGACGGTGGATGAACAGTAGCTCGTGGAGGCTGGAGGGGGTCGATGGTGGAGATGAACACTATCCCGTGGAGTCCCGTTTTGCGGTACGCCACACCCCTCCCGATGAACAGGACCCCCGTTTCGACCGTAGCGCTCCAACACAAGTCTGTTTCCTCCGTTTTGCGGTACGCCACACCCCTCCCAATCAACAGGACCCCTGTTTCGACCGTAGGAGGTCTGTCACCTCCGTTTTGCGGTACGCCACACCCCTCTCGATCAACAGGACCCCTGTTTCGACCGTAGGAGGTCCGTTTCCTCCGTTTTGCGGTACGCCACACCCCTCCCGATCAACAGGACCCCCGTTTCGACCGTAGGAGGTCCGTTTCCTCCGTTGTGCGGTACGCCATGCCTCGTTTCCATCGCCTCTTCCATCCAAGCCCTCCCGATGAACACGACCACGCATTCCGTTCCGACCCATGAACACAACGACGATGCTGTTTCTCCGTTCTGACCCAGCCATGTACACGAGCCCTCGCCGTACGTATGCGCGAGTAGGCGTTCGAGAGCCCGCCCGTATGTACACATACGTGGCCGTATTTTCTTTCTTGCAACCTGGCCGCTGTACGTACGTGTACATGCTACGTGCGCCCCTCTACTACGACACGTGCGCGCCTCTACATCCACCAGTATATATGTACGTACACGTTTCGCGACCAGAATGACAACGCTATGTACGCTTCGACCAGGTGGGTCCCGACTGTCAGGCACTTCCTTGCCTATGAAGATTTAGCTGGTGGGTCCTAGCAGTCAGGGGGGCGAAATACGGTGGCCCGTCCGGTGGGTCCTCACTGTCAGATGGAGGAATTATTATTTTGCACGTAATATGGAGGCACTTCCTTGCTGCGGCCGTGGAACCAGCTGTCAGCCTCTCCACGTACAGTCCACGTCCGATGGAAGTCGTTCCTTGACCACGTTGACCATGCCGCCCCGAGAGCACCAGGGCAGTGGACGACGGCGAGGTCTAGGAAGGGGATGACGCGGAGCCGGGGAAGACACGGCAGTGGATGCCCACGCGTAGAGGAGTATGAGGGTTCATTGGTTCGCTGCGGTGTGAGGCTGCCGTCGCCGTAGAATAATAGGGGGTGTGGGTGAGTAGAGGAATGGCCTGGCCAGCGGTGGGAGTAGTAGGGGCGGTGAGGCCTCCGCCGCATCGCAGCCGGCCACGGGAGATAGGAGCACGAGGCACGACCGGCGCTGGTTTGGGCGGCTGGAGCAAGAAGACCAGAGGTTGAAGAAGCACTACGACCGTTGGATGGACATCGTACAGTCACTGGAGCTAGAATCGTGCATATTGACTAAGTTGACAAAGCCCTCCATCTCCGTCAACTTAGTAGGCCCACAAGTTAGCCTCCCAGCAAGGTGGGTCCCAGCTAGCCGGAGGAGTATTTATTTTTTTGTGCGTAATAAGGAGGCACTTCCGGTGGGTCCGAGCTGACAGCGGGGGGAACGTTTTTTCGCGAAATACGGTGGCCCGTACGGTGGGTCCCAGCAGTCAGGGGGAAACGATTTTTTTCACAAAATACTAGTGGCACGTCCGGTGGGTCCCTGCTGTCAGGTGGAGGAATAATTATTTTCCGCGTAATAAGGAGGCACTTCCTTGCGGCTGCCGTGGACCTAGCTGTCAGCCTCTCCACGTACAGTATTCTTTCGATGGAATTCGGTCGTTGACCACATTGACCACGACGCGTCGACGGCACCACGGTGGTGGACGATGGCGAGGCCTAGGAAGGGGACGACGCGGAGCCGGGGAAGACGCGGCAGTGGATGCCCACACGGAGAGGAGTACGAGGGTTCACTGGTTCGTCTGTGCTGCCGTCGCCGCAGAATAACAGGGGTGTGGGTGAGTGGAGTGGAGGGATGGCCTGGCCAGTGGTGGGAGTAGTATGGGGGCGGTGAGGCCTCCGCGACAGCACAGCCGACCACGGGAGGCAGGAGCAGGCGGCACGACCGGCGCTGGTTTGGGCGGCTGGAGCAAGAAGACCAGAGGTTGAAGAAGCACTACGGTCGTTGGATGGACATCGTACGGTCAGTCGAGCTAGAATCGTGCATATTGACTAAGTTGACAAAGCCCTTCGTCCCTGTCAACTTAGTAGGCCTACTATACTGGGTCCCAGCTAGCAGTGGGAGTATTCATTTTTTTGTGCGTAATAAGGAGGCACTTCCTTGCGTGCGAAGATATAGCTGGTGGGCCCGAGCTGTCAGCGGCGGTAAAGTTTTTTTCGTGAAATACAGAGGCCGTTTCGGTGGGTCCCAGATGTCAGGTGGAGGAAATCATTATTTTTCGCGTAATAAGGAGGCATTTCCTTGCGTGCGGCCGTGGACCCAGCTGTCAGCCTCTCCATGTATAGTCCACTTCAGATGCATGTCGGTCGTTAACCATGTTGACCACGCCACGCCGAGAGCACCAGGGCGGTGGACGATGGCGAGGCCTAGGAAGGGAACGACACGGAGGCAGGGAAGACTCGACCGTTGTTTTTGTTTCCCACGTGGAGGGAGTACGACTGTACGAGGGTTTACTGGTTCGTCTGCCGTCGCCGGAGAATAATAGCAGGTGTGGGTGAGTAGAGGGATGGCTAGGCCAGCAATGGGAGTACGGTGGGGCGGTGAGGCCTGCGCGGCAGCACAGTCGGCCGCGGGGAGGAGGGAGCAGGCAGTCCCGCCGGCGCTTGTTTGAGCGGCTGGAGCAGGAAGAGCAGAGATTGAAGAAGCACGACGACCGTTGGATGGACATCCAACAGTATACATGCCATCTGTGGAAAACAACTTACAGCCCATTTGCCATTATTTCAAATAATTTACAACCCATTTGCTAATTCTTACAGGTTTTTTGGGGCCCATATTCTTTATGTTAGCATTACAGCCCATATTGTGGCCACGGTTAAAAAATTATACGAAATTTTGCATATGTCGGTGCGGTCTGAACTGTTTTTAATCCTGAAATTTCGAGTCACATTCACACTGATTTTAAAAATAAATGTATATCAATATAAAATCCAATAAATTGTCCACGCATAAAATTCAATGCAATTTAAAATTTCGAAATGAAAAAAAGATATTTGAAAATAATTGCCGGTTTGATGTGTTTTAAAAATGTACAGCCCATTTCTCATTACTGATAGGCCATTTTCTCGGCCTGCCGAATGAAGCTCTCCTCGTCTTGAAAGATTTGTAGCCCAACAGGCCTGATAAAGCGACTTACTTGACAAATCACAAAAAAACTGGGCTAGCCATTTTCAGAAAGGAAAAAAACTACTGGGCTGGTCTGTGGTAAATATAAAAGAAAAGGTTGTCTAGACAGGCCAGAGTGTCCCGCACAGCCCAGTTGACACCCTGCTTCCGTCTCAAAAACAAATTAGATAAATTCCACTCCAATTATGGCGATTCATAAAAATGCCACTGCAATTTCCAAACTATGAAAAATGCCACTACAATTTTTGCAAACTTTGAAAAACGCCACTGCAATTTGCAAACTTTGAAAAACGCCACTCCAAACTTCGAAAAATGCCACTAGAAATGGCATGAAATGGCATTTTTCAAAGTTTGGAAATTGCAGTGGCATTTCTCGGATACACCAGATTTGGAGTGGCATTTATCAAATTAACCCAAAACAAAAATAACTGGGCGAGCTGCTGGGTCCCTGGTGTCAACCGCTCGTTGTGCAATTATCTCGTTTATTGACTACGTTGACAATGGCATGGGACCCAGATGTCAGAAATCCACTAGGAGGAGCCATTTTTTCTATTGGCTTGAAATAAGGAGGCACTTGCTTGCGTACGAGCTTGTCAGTTTTTCTTCAGAGGTAGGCATTTTTATTCAAAAAACTGCCACTTCGCATCTTGCGTCGCAAATAAAACTGCTAGGAGCGCATTTGTAGGCTAGCTTGTGATCGATCAGTAACTTGTAAACACTGAGCGAACATAAATAAGTAACTGTTAATGCATCTCAATGATTCACAGATCATATACAAATATGTAGCTCCAAAAGCAAAGATCAGCCACTTCGGATCTTGCGTCGCAACTAAAACTAACTAGTACGATTCCCATACATAAGATCAACATGTTAATGCATCTCAATGACTCACGGATCATATACAAATATGTAGCTCCAAAAGCAAAGATGGATGCTTCTATTGGCCAACATTCAATATAGACTGAAAGACAAATTTGTTTGTGAAGTCTACAATTCCTCTTGCAAACATAAGTGTTTTCACCAACAGCTGGAACCATGAGAATGAACCAGACATGATGGAGGAACATGCACTGCAATATGATTTGGTCTTCCCTCGATCACACTGCGAGACTATTTTCGGAATACAAACTTTAACTTAGGTAAAATGATGTCCATTGTACAATCAGACCAAAGCAATGAAGCACCTAGTGTTGGCCAATAAATAGTACAGTACTACTTTTCTGCAGTCCATGAAGTGACTATCCAATCTTTCTGTGTCTATTTTCAAATGGCACTGCATGCAGTGACTATACTATTCTCTTGTGCAGTTCAACCAAAATTGCGAGCACTTTGTTGGTTTGCCAAATAGCAACGGGCAGACATCTCTGTCTGCACAAATATCAAGCAGCTAGTAAACATATACCACACCTTGTATTTTCGGTTTAAACATGTCTCTTCCACTTAGCATCTGTCATGTTCTGCACTGGAAAATCTGATACAGTTATGTTTTGCCCTAGACAATTTCATACTGAATTGATTTGCTGGTTCAGAGCAGAAATATAGCGCCTATACTTCATCAGACCAAGGATATCTATGTTCGCAGAGATGGAAGAGGTGAAATCGATACAACCGAAATTGAGCATCCAATCATTGAATCCTGTCCTGCACCACCAATGTAGGTCCACCCTGCCAATAAATTCACATGCAAACCACTATTATTACTATCTAATGACAGTACAAAAAGAGTAGCAAGATAGTAGCAAACCATGTACCTTCGTAATGAACAGCTGATAGTGCCATCAGTTGGATATAAAGGTTGGGAAAAAACATGCTCCTAATGTTGAACCAGTTGGACTTTTTGTGCAGTTCCACTAAAATCGAGCATCCCTATTTGCATAGATATTGAAAGTGTGATTACTCTAAAAGTGGCACTAGTTGAAGCATAGACTCACAAATATAAGCATTCCAATTTCTTAATGGGAAAAGGTAGCAAGACTGTTTCTAACCACTTGTTTGAAGGAATAAATAAAGCAACAATGGCTGATGTGAGGAAGGCATACATAGTTTTTTTTGGAAAAGTGAGCCATTCATGTCCTTTCCTCTTCTTTTAAGCAAATTTTGTGCAGTTCTACTAAAATAAAATGCCATCACCGCCTTGACAATTCAGTGACATTGTGCAAAAGGAATTGACTTAACATTACATCATGATGTCAGGTATGTAGTCGACAGGCATTAGAGACAAACATACAAACCTCCTCAAGAGAACAGCCGGAGGAGGAGGTGCCCACTCTTGACCTTTCCTCTTGTCTTCATAATTGTCTATGCAGTTTAACCAAAATAAAATGACATCAGCGCCTTGGCATTTGGTGACACTGTACAAAAAAATTAACTTATCTCATGAAAGTGAGGTATGTAATCTATAAGCATTAACAGTGCAAAAATCTGACGGGAGTAACAAGTTTCATCGTTGGTATACTGGCTGTGCAACATCATTAGAATGCGTTATAGCTGAAACATCTTTAATACATCGACAATCAATAGCTAACCCTGAAATAATCCAGTGACATTAAATAGCATTGCTTAAATTTATGGGTGGCATTAGACTGAGAGCGGCATTAGTTAAATGTGGCATCACTTTAGCAGTAGCATTGCTTGACTTGACTGCTGGCGTTATACTAACAGCAAAAAAGTGGTAATAAGAGAATGGGAGGCACCAGTACAATGTACCTCCATGGACGCAGAGTGGTGAGGGAGGTATGGTTGCCCAGAGCAACAAATATCCAGGCAGCATATGTGGATTACGGTCCCATTTTTGTTCTCTTTAGCCACCTTTTTCCTATGCGAGGATAACAAACCGATTGACCTGGTCGTTCTCTATTGCGTTGTCATGCCTTTCTACCCTTCTTCAACCAAGAGACACGAGACTCGTTCCTTAGCTACTGATTTTCCCCTTTTCAACCTAGATGCGGGTTCGATGCCTACTCTCTTGGACAGTACAGTCTCCCTTCCTTTCCTTATTCAACCCAGACATGGATTAGTCTGCACGAAGTAGGGTTTCCTTTAATAGTGAAAATTATGGTTTTTGTCTGCGTGGCCAGCAAAGTAGAGGATAGCAAATTGGGAAGATGGTGGAGTGGAAAAAGATCCACATGCAACGACGTAGCAGATGGGGCAATAGAACAAGGTTATGGCTCGAAAAGAGGTAGCATACCTGAGGGTCGGCGGGAAGTGGCTTCGCTCGTGGTCGTCGTCCTCCGCACACACTATGGCAGCGAGCATGGGGACGGAGGCCATCCTGCACGGGCACTATGTCTGAGAGGACGGCCTTGTCGTCAGTGCGTGACCTCGCTCGCCGACGACGAGTGCGTCAACACTACACGTCCTTCTCTTCCCCGGTGGATTTCTGACCACCGGTGAGGAGGGAGAGTGGGGCCGTCTTTTTTAGATCTGGAGAGAGGGTGGTAGTGTGAGAAGCAGGTGGGCAGCCCTTAGCAAGAAAGCGCTAAAACTCCAGCCTATATATATATATTTTTTATACTACTAGTACTGGAGGTGGGGGAGTGGTAGAGTAGTTTATATTTTCTCTGCATACAGTACCAGTTAGTCGTGCTTCAAAAATGATCGGCACGCCATTAAAAAAATAAAGGTCGATAACTAATGCGGCACCTCGGGCCAACGCGGCCAGATCGCATTTTGCACAAGAAATTACACACCATGTTTCATTGACATGTGGTCCCGTTCCAACATATCAGTGAGACGACGGCGAGTAGTAGGAGTATTTTCGAATGGACATGTAGGCCGGGGCGCCTCTTTGTTAACCATGGCAAACTCGCAACTGTCCACCGACTCTTTGCCTTTCCCTCTCGATTTGGAACTGTTGTTGCACGCTCTTCCTCTCCCTCCTCCATTTTTCTTCAGCCCTTCACCCTTTCTTCTGCCATTGTTCGATCGTCTTCTCCATGGAGGGAACAGGCCGGAAACGACCTCGTTATTCTTGCCACGATCTCAAAGATGACGTGGTGGAGGAACTCATTGATCGATGCGACGTCATCACCTCGGCTAGCATGGCAGGTTCGTTCCAGCCCATTCTCGACTCAACTAATAACATCATTGCAAGGAACCCAAGGGTCAAGGAGCGGTTTGATCTCCCCTATCTTCTTCGCCGTGACCCTGATGACTGGCGCCAGCACGACGGAGGCCTCGCCCTGTGCAAGTTGATGCCACTTGATAATGATACGTGTGATGTTAAGATGCCATCGCTTGAGGGCAAGGCTTGGGCGGGCACAAATGGAGATTGGGTTGTTTACATTGGGTCCAACTGCGAGTGGGAACTTGTGAATGTGTACACTCGTCACCGGGTTCCACTTCCAAAAATCTCAGCACACTGCCCAGAGGTTGAGCACACCGGTAATGTACGCACGTTCAAATATGATCATGGTAACTGTCGTCTATGGAAGATAGCAATTTGTCGAGTTCCCAACCGCTCTTGGAATTACAAAAACTATGATGTTGTTGCTATCTTCGACAGGCTTGTTGCCGTCCTTGATGGTTTCACTCGATGGATATTGCTCAAAATCAGTTTCTGTACATGGATGAGTACTGTGATGCAATTGAATACGAGGGCCTTGTGTTTGCTGCCACCACTCGTGGCACTGTTTTTGCATGGCATCCTCGTTGTTTCGGTACATTTGTCTTCCACCGTAATTATAATTGTTTCGAACACATGCATGCGGGTTAGCAAGTTTCCCTTTACTAATTAACCTTCTTCTTGTGTTTCCAAGGTCCTATGAACATCCCACCACCTATACTTGAAGATTTTTATAACCAAGGGGGAGATGACGATGGTGATGATCACGAGCAGCGCCGATATACTCTGTGGCGCCTGGCAACTAATTCCGATGGATCACCTCTTCTTGTGTGTATACAGCCCACTAATGATGTTACTGCTAAGGAAGTAGGTATAGTCTCCCATGGTCGCACTCTCCGGACCTATTCCAACACCCGTTGCATGGTACTCGGGATGGATACTAGGGTGCTAGCGCCAACTCCTTCTCCCTGGCACAGAATTGATAGTCTTGGAGAAAACTCGCTCTTCCTTGGACAAAACTATCCGATGATCGTGAAAGGCGATCCAACTGCTGTTGACACATTTATGAGAAGCAACTGTGTCTATACCTCGGACATTTGGGTGGTTCCCTACCCTGGTACTAATATAGTAGGCCGATTCAGCCTGGATGATCAGTCCTGCGTTGGTCTCCAGATCGACAACGGATGGCCCGTCCCAGAGAATCACTTGTGGTTCAAAGCAAGCGTTTCCAACGCCGTGGAATGGTTGAGTTGAAGTTCATGTCATGGCTTGTTATTTGTTGTGTGGTGAAAACTTTAGTATTTATAATGTATCCTTGTTGTCGATGTGTGTTGATGACCTCTTGTACTATGTAATAAAATGATATGCCTGTGATAAACTTACTAAATTTATGAATGGCTTTCGAGTCTCTTCTCTAAGTGAGTGGTGCGACGAGGCAAAAATATATTTTCCAAATACATAATTGTACGTGCATTGCAACAAGTTATCGGATGAGGCCAATCAACAATAGTAGTACACTATTTGTACTAGCTTCACATGCTTCACGCGTCGGGTGGGTGTTTTTACTGTAGCCATATGTTAATGTGTTCGTTGTACGTAACCAGCACCTCGAATCCTCGATATACTAGTAGTATAGTATATAGTAGGAGTAAGTAGTAGGAGTAGTAGGGTGGCATGGGCCAGAACAAGCATTCACGTCCAGGAGTACGGCACACGCCACCACCACGACATCCATCTGACACCATATTTTTTCTTGGAGTCCGTGCGAGAGCAATCTCTTCAACCTCGTCGTTTCTCTAACTTCAGCCATCGCACGACGAGCGAGGTGGGGGTTTGCCGATAGTCGGTTTCCTTAACTGCGGTCCCACTTGTAAGGCCAACTCCAACGCACGACCCCAAACGGACCTCCATTTTGCACGAATCCAACGATAATTTTGACTACTCCTGTAGTAAGTTGGATTAGTGCCTTCTTGATGCATTCTTTCTTCTTCGAGTGTAAAGAAGTAGACGTTGCTTCCTCGCATCTAGTCTCATGTCTAGCCTCTATTCTATACTAGCTAAAAGTGATAGAACATCTACTAAATTGTGCTCTATCAATATATGGATGTACTCTTCTTCCCAATACAAAAACTTGCATCCATTCTACTCCCTTCGTTGCACAATACTACATGCCTTCTGTTTGTCAAAATACATATGTATCTAGACATGTCTTAGTATATAGGTACATCCATTTTTGGACAAATGGAAGTCAAGTATTTTGGAACGGAGGGAGTACACAATAAAAATTTTAAGTTAGCACAACTAGTCCAATCCGAGAGCAGAACCGAAGATTTGGTCGTGTTCTTCCTCCGTTTGCCGACACGTGGGACATCCAACATCTAGGTCGTGTCATGAAAGAAAATAGAGTGGTAGTTGAAGCCACGAGATGTGCATCTTGGGTTAAACTGTAAATAGAATCTTACTACTCTTGAGTAACTCCAAAAGCGGCCACCGAAGATCTTTATTGGATTTGTTTTTCATCACCAGCACGTCGAGGTGAAAGATGTGCAGGTTCAGTGGGTCCTCTTGCGTTTTCACTGACATGTGGGGCCGCATGTGAGCAAACAGATGATGGGCTCTGCGCGTCCGCTGGCTGGCTGAGAAGAGAGATAGAGGAGGGCTGAGCATGGACTGCAGGAAGTTTGTTCTACGTACCTCGATATAGGCTCGATATAGTGGGGTGGCATGGACCATAACTAGCATTCACGTCTAGCAGTATGGCACACAACACCCACACGAGTCCCATCTGACACCAATTTTCTTGGAGTCCGTGCTACAGCCATCTCTTCTCCCTCCTGTCCTCTTTTCTCAGCCATCGCGTGGTGGGCGGGGTGGGGGTTTGCCGATAGTCGGTTTGCTCAACTACGGTCCCACTTGTAAGTGAAAATGCAACACTGCACGCATTCCTGCTTGAGCAGCGTGCCGGACCAACCGTGTGGGGGTGCAACGCGAACAAGGCAGGCTTTTCCTTTTG
Source organism: Triticum dicoccoides (assembly GCF_002162155.2). Taxonomy (NCBI): domain Eukaryota; kingdom Viridiplantae; phylum Streptophyta; class Magnoliopsida; order Poales; family Poaceae; genus Triticum; species Triticum dicoccoides. The sequence goes on from NC_041388.1 coordinate 519,460,090, forward strand.
AACTCGTAACTTGTAAAATTTGGTTCTGCTCCATGGCGCCACCGATAGATAGAAAATAACGATTTTGCCTAGAGTAATGAGAAGTTTGCTTCTGGCGCCGTTCATGCATGGAGTACGTACGAAAATTATGAAGTTGATGCGAATGGTAAGATAGTTACTATAGTATCATACACTACTACATGGATTTTACGGAAGGATAAAAATACATCAACCGACGTTCAACGACATCCTCACGCCCTAGTGCGCCGGGTCACCAACCGACGTGTGAGGAGCAGTGGCGTTGGCGGCGAGCTCAACGTGCTTCTGAACAATGCCATCCAAGGTTGCCCTGCGCTCCAAGAAGGCCAGCGTCCTATCGTCCTCCTCTTGCATGTACTAGTCCTTGTGGATGATTTGCGCGTAGACGTGGGTGATTATGTCGATGGTGTCTTGCTGCGCCAGGCGTTGCGTGGCGAGCGTGACCTCGAGGTGGACATTCTCCAGCGCGACGGCGGGCAGTCGCAGGGCCACCAGTGCGTCGAAGAGGTTGTTACCATAGTGGCCGTTGAGGGTGGCGGGCATCATAGAGCCTGGGCGCGTCGGCTGGAGGCTTACGTCAAAGTCGTCCGCAAGCTTCTTGACGATGGTTAACTTGTCGAGGAAACCGATGAGGACCTCGTCGAACAAGGATGCGAAGTTGTGGTCCAAGCAGCCCCTCGCCTTGGCGGCCTCAAGCAATACTACCTGCCGGGCCGTAGGCCGGCGTCGTGGACCATCTGGCACAGCCGGCTGATGCTCACGCTCATCGCCTCCATGGGTCTAGCGTAGCTTCTAGTCAACTAATCTTGCGATTCGAGTGATCACTCAGCCCTTGGTTAGCGTGTGTAGGTGCGTAGGATTTCGTACTACTCCTCGGCCCTCTACTGCACCTGCCTTTGGTTGTATGATAGGTGGGCTAGCCACCCCCTGGGGCCACGTGTCATTCACCTCCTGACCCATCTCACACACGCACCCTGCTAGTGTATATGCTCCCTCCTTTCCGGTTTATAGAGCTTATCTCAAAATTTTAGTTTTTCCATTTAATAAGGCTCAATTTGGTTGTTTTCCATCACATCTTCAGATTCCAAGGTGCATTAAATCATTGCATGCAAGTACTAAGAGAAAATTGACCAATGCATGTAATTTATGCATGCATGCATTGCAATTAATGCATTGGTAAACATACTTCTTTGAGGAAAACAAGAGCATTAATTGGGTGCTTTTGCAAACTACAAAAAGTATTCCACCACTCACCATCTACCTTGGTTGGTGAGAATTTTGAATTGAGCCTTATAAACCGAAAAGGAGGGAGTATAGTGGTTTTCTTTTTCTCTCCATATCAACCATTTTATATTGCGTACATGTCATTCAAGAGTGAAATGATGGTTGCTTCTTCCGACTAACTTACTGTGTGATTTGACTGCTCCTTAATGGCCCCTACACGTACTCCCCCTACGTGTATGCAACATTCACACGTACACATGGACGCAAAAACACGCGCGACGCCCTAATGGATGCATGTCCGAGCACACGACGGAACACAAACGGTGACACTCAAGTGCTCAACCTACACGTGCATGCACACACATGCTCAGTCAGGGTGAGCTAGTGACCGTATGAACACCGGAAAATATATATTGAGCGCAATGAGCGTATTATGAAGTCTACTGACCATATTTTTACAAATATATAGTAACAGACAGTGTATTTATCTCGTTTGAAATTAAGCCATGTTAACCGGAGAGGAGGCAGCATGGACTAGCATTACTTTGTTGTGTCCCGTCAACTTGCCGAATGAGGAGAAGGTTGCAGGATGGGAGGAGCTTGCGCGCGGTGGCTCGCAGGACAAGGAGAAACTTTTGACTAATGCAAGCTCTCCCTCGCTCAGGCGGTGGACGTGCAATAGTTAATTCGGTGTCAGATTGCCAGAAGCATACTACACTATACTACTAGGAACCGGATGGAGGAGCGTCTGCACACTTATTATAATTTTAAAATGTGATAAAGCAATCTTCAACACATTTGGTTCTCTTCGAGGGTTCTCACATGTGATAATGGAAGTTGATTGCATGGAACACTCGCCACAATTCTCGCTTAATTCTGGCTCATATCCTATTACAAATAGGAGCGCTCAGTAATATTTCCTCTTTTTTTGTTATTCAGCATGTAAACAGGTCAGCAAACCTTGCGGCGCATCTTCGTGCGAACCATGCTTGCTGCACTTTGAATGTGGCCGAGAGCTGGCTTGATGAAACACCTCGCTCCCTACTTCTTTTTTTGGCTTCCTAGTGACTAGTGTCTTGGCTGATCGTCCTAAGAATGCTTATATATGAATAAAGCTCTCTCATTTACCCGCAAAAAAGATTAAGCCATATTAACTGGAAAGGAGGGAGTATGGACTAGCACTACTTTTTGGTGTGTCCCGTCAACTCGCAGAACGAGGAGAAGCTTGCAGGACAAGGTGAAGCTCGCTTACGCCTTTTGACTAATGCAACCTACCCTCGGTGGACATGCATCAGTCCATTCGGTGTCAGATTGTTAGAGGCATACACTGTAGTACCCAACATGCGGAGTACCATCATTGTTCGACTTCACGAAGGGGCGAAGAGCCAAGCGTAGTACTAGTACGCGTACTTGGTTTTGCACCTTCATACTACTCCACCCTCCGTCATAGTTTACAGGCCGCGCTTCATTATGATGCATTTCTCTCAATGCATTTCCACCACCAGAGAGACTTTAGATGCGTTTGGTTTAATGCTCAATTAATTAGGGCGTGGTAATCGCAATCAAGTCCACAATTTTCTCTCCATGTATTGTACTACTACGGAGTGCATGCATGTGTGTACCCGGGGTGGAAGCACTACATGCATGTGTGTCCGCATTATTCCCTCTAGCAATAGACGCTCAAATTAGCACGTGGGCTGCCATTTCGTAAAGAAATGAGCTCCACCGTGTCCCCGCGCGGGTGTGGCTGGGCACGAAGCGTGAGTACGTGCACGGTGCACCTATTCTCTTCTTGTATACATACACAACCTACGTGGGGTTGTGTGAGAGAGATACAAACCTAGAGAGATATAGTGTGTGGGTTCTTGAGAGTTTTTTTTGGGGGGGGTCAATCAAAAAACTTAACATATGCAATGTGTGTGAAATAGAGTCCTGGATATAACATATATATAGAGGGGGCAATCCATGAGAAGAGAGTGGAGGTATCATCGGCTTGAGGTGTCTATAGAATCGAAGAGAGGGATGATGTGTGTGTGTGTGCGCGCGCGCGCGATCGATAAAGAGTGCCATCAAATTTGTGTGTGCCCATGTCAAAGATATAGAGTGGCTGGCCTACTGGAATGTGAGATGGGACATGTGCAGTTTGTCTCTGTGGCACAGATACCTACCTGCAGCGCTCGACTATCGGTGTGTGGTGGGGGAAGAGGGAGGCCCAATTAACTACAGAGGTACAATGGCTGGTATATGTGTGGAGGAGGAGAGAGGCCTACCTCATGTATTAAGGAGATCGATCTGCCTCATGTATTAAGGGAGATCGATCGGCATCCATGCATATGTGCAGGAGATGAATAAGGTTGGGAGAGAGACAGAGCTAGAGTGTTGGAGGGGGTGGTAGTGGAGTTTCTTCTAACAAATGGTGGGATAGGCTTGCTAGACGAACGGAGGGCACGCCTGCAATATCAATAAGAGAGGAGATGGCTGCTTGTTGTCTGTGCACATGCGTGTGAGAGACGGATCAGGAGGCATGCACGAATGATGAGGGCGACGATGTGGCTGTGGTAAGCAGACGTAACTACATAGGAAGATCAATCGCCCTTTGTAAGAGAAAGGAGAGACATAACTTGTGAGGTACGACGATCGATGGGGGGGTAGTTAAAGTCGATCTAGGTATATGTTGGGAGATCGATCGGTATACATGCATGTGTGTGTTAGAAGCAAATGAGGCACGAGGAGAAGGATAGAGAGAGAGAGGGATGCATGTAGGAGGTGGTACGAGAGGCATACTATATCGAGGCAGAGGAGTGTGCGCGTACGAGAACGATGAAAAGAGTGGTGGGAGTGAGGCATGGACGGTGACAAGAGAAGAGGCGAAGCTTGTGTTTGTGCTAGGCACACCTGGCTAATGAGGCATATCGATCGATGTGTGCTGTAAAGAAGGATCTGGGGGCCTACACACACCATGGGTGAACGACCTAAAGTGAAAACACGAATTTGCGCGATGGAGCTAGAGAATGCTGAGGGAGGGTGAGAGGGATGCGGGCGTGTGCATGCACAAGAGAAAGTTAGCGCTAGCTACAAAGATAAGAGGGTTGTGTGGGTGTAAAAGACGAATAGAGATCATATATACTTCATTATAAAATGCGAATTTGGATATTTGAAGAATTTATCATAGTGTTTAAAACCGACGAATGTGTGAATATATATAACGGTGATAAACATGGTGTGGTTATGAACATGGTATACTACATTTAATATATTTTATCTCTACTCTTATAAAAAACGGAGCTGTTGATGATGGTGTGCCTGCCATCCTGCATTATAGGCCGTCTGATTTATATCTGGCAGATAGCAAGGAAACTTTGATAGTTGAAGTTGGCAACAATCATGATTGTAGATTCTTATTGAAATAGAGAAACGAATTCAAATTTAGTTCGAATTGCAGCGGTAGCATAGACATTTGGAATGCACTAAAATGTTGGTATGAGTAGGTTACATGCATTATACAGCAAGCGAAAAAATTTAATCAGACATAACATGGATTCATACTCCCTCCGTCCATCTACATAGGGCGTAATGAGATTTTTAAGACCGCCTTTGACTATTAACAAGATTAATAGTACATGACATGCACGATGTGAAAATTATATCATTGAAAGAACCTTTCATAGACGAATTTAACGGTGTGCTTTGTGTAAGTTGCATGTCATATATCATTGCTCTAATATTTGGTCAAAGTTAGCATCGAAAAACGCATTAGGCCCTATATAGATGGAAGGAGGGAGTAGCTTTGAAAATCATTTGTATACTAAAATGGGGCAAGACTCTCTCTTTGTGTGGTGCGAATAGTTTTATTTTTTTCGTTTTCTTTTTGGTTGAGGGAAGTGCGAATTGATTTGGTACGTACAAGTACAATATTACGACACGTTAGGCTTGTCCCTGAAATTCAATCCGCGTCTTGTTATATCCCAAAAATTCAGATATCGTGCTCCCAAAACTGGCGCCTTCACAACCCGCGCCTTGCTATCCCGAAATTACAACGCGCGCGAAATCTCCCTCCAGCGGCCAAATCCCGACACGCGAAATCCCCCTTCTAACCTTGAGCCGAAAGCGCCGCTAGTTCAAATCAGTGGGGGGTACTTTTGTAAAACACCCTACATTTTGGACAAGCGCGTTCCTAAGTCATGCTTCACCCCCTCGCATCACCCCCTTTTCACCATTCGAAATTCCAGGCCACCATAACCTCTCCGCTCCAGCCGCGAAACCCCACCCTCCTCCATCCGCCACGTCACGTCTTCCAGCCGGAGCCTCTTCCCTGACGACGTCGTCCACCGCAACAGCTCGACGTCCCTCGTCCACCTCCCCGGATGAGGATCCGTCGTCCATCTTGCCGTCCCGCCGGTTCAGCCGCCCCGTCCTCCACCTCCAAGGAGCTGCTCCGACGATCGCCTCGTCTATCGTGACAGCTCCATCCCCATAGCGCCGCCTTAACCTGCTCCACCGGAACCGCAGCATCCTCACCGACTCCTCGGACAAAGCCGAGGCCTACTCGGCGACACCAAAGAGGTTGAAAACTCATCGCATCGCACCTTCTCCTTAACTCGACCTCCCGGCACCGACGGTGCTAAATCTCGCACCCCCATGGAGCGGCTACCTTGAAGCCGGCGCCATGGGTGACATCTCCACGGTGGCTCACCCCCAGTGCGAGGCCCCTTCGTCGGTGGCGTTCATACCAGCCGGATCTGCTACTGCTGCTCCGGCTCTCGCTCGATCGCTCGCTCGCCCAGCTGCTGCTGCTGCTCTCCTCCTCGCTCGTGCTGCTGCTATGCTCCGATTAAGCCACACTTGAGTCGACTGAATCGAATTTTGGGTCAGTCGGTTTTCAGGGGTTGGGGGGCTCGCCGGAGTTAAGGAAGAACCACCCGCAGCGGGGACGGGGGCTCGCCGGACAGGTACCCCACTATCTATCTTAGGGTTCAGGGTGGGGGGCGGGGGGCCTAGAGGGCTGGCCGGGGCGGCGGTGGCGAGTTGTTTCGGGGCAGCGAGGCGGCGCTGGGGCCGGCGGTTCGGTCGCTGGTGGCTGGCGGCTCAGGGGGTGCAGATTGAAGATGAACTGCAGGCCCTCCCTAAACTACATGTCAAGTGCCTCTCTGCTACCATTGCGTTCAGTTTCGACAGTAGCATTCAGATTCCACAGTAAATTTCAGTTTCAACAGTTAAGTTTAGAGTCAACAATTTTTACCTCATCTGTTGTAGTCAGGTGGTTTTTGGTGATGTTAATTTTACATCCATTTTACATCATCTATTGGAAATGCTATTAGAATCCCACTTGAGATTGACGATGTCTGTCTTGTGCTGCTTCAGCCTTGACATCTTACTGCTCACCGGAGCTGCTCCAACGACAAAGCGATCCATCACAACAAAGCAGTGCACTGGACGCTGTCTACAGATTCCTCAGATCTTCCTCCACACCTCCGACAGCCACCTCTGCCTCAACTGCTTCAGCGACCAACCCAATGATGCTGAGGTCGACACGGCTACGGCAAAGAGGTTGTACACTTGTTGTATTCCTTATTACTATACATTCACGTCGATCCATTAGGGCTATTTTGGTTCAACGGAAAAACATCTATCCACTCGTTGTTACCATCACTCTAAATTTCTGCATGCTCTCCTTACATAATCTCACCATATTTTTTTCGTATGCATGTCAGATATTGTACACAGTTATGCTGAACATGTAGAGAAAAAGGGAAGAGTTTTGCGCGGCAATACAATGTCATGGGGACATTGCTCCATGGTGGGTTCAATGGCAAACCCTCCCCACCCCTCTCCAGATTGTAATCCAGAGGAAGATATATGTTCTGAGGTGGATTCAGACGCCGCTGACCACTCCTATTTACCCCCCAAGGTGTTTGCTCTACGTACCTTGGCATGATGATGTTAGTCATATCATGCATATGTTGCCTTGCAGTGCCTACTTTTGACATCATATATGTCATCTGCTTAGTTTAGACTGTTCTGTAATGCCACCTGTTTAGTTTCTATATCATATATGGGAATTATGCAGTCTCATGTCTTTTAGGCAGCCATAATATATGTGAACGGTGCAATGCCATCCTGTTTAACCAGGCATCATATATTTGAATGATATCTTGCCCATCCTTTTCTTCATTACATTTCCATTTGTCGACAATGTTTGTACATTAAACTACTCTTCCTATGAATCAGCCATTTGGGTGGGAGATGGAAAAATCTGGAGTGAAAACAAGCCTTCAGAGCAGACAGTGCTACCTGTCGAAGCAGATCTCTTGTTGGGTCCCGATAGCTCCTCAGAGATGGATTCAGAGATAGATGACCAGTCCTATGCCCCCACTGAGGTGTATGTTCTAACTTGGCACGGTTATACTGCTCATATCATGCATACGGTGTCTTGCATTGCATAGTTTAGACATCATATACACAATATTCAACACCATGATCTTAGTTCAGACATCATATCAATGCCCTCTGTTTAGCATATAAATCATATATGTGAATTAAACGATGCAATCCTGATTACTTAGATAACATGTAGGTGAATTATGTCAGGCGATCATGTTTAGTTATTCATCATATCTTTGAATTATGTTATGCTATGCTATCTAGTTTAGATAGACATCATATATGTGAAATTATGTCATGCTATCCGTTTTAGTTAAACAATATACATGTCAACTATTTCATGCCCTCTTTTTTCCACACTATCTATTGCATCTGTCTCTCATACAATGTCTCTACATTCAACTATGTTTCCTGTTTATCAGCCATTTGAATTGGAGCGGGTGATGCCAGTATCTAGCGGACTAAAAACACGGTCTTCAAATAAAACAGTGCTACCTCTTGGTGGAGATAGCACCCCGATTGTACATGCACAAGAACCAGCCCTACCACACATAACCCAAACTCTCGCAGATTGTACCCCTACTACGATGGACAGAGAACCAGCTTCACCCAATCTAACCCCAACCCCAGCTGATAGTAACCCAGTTCCTATTGACACAGCACCATCTCCACCACAGAGCTCCCAAACAAGAGCAGTTAGTAAGGCACCTCCAGTGCCCAAAGGGCCAGTACTATCACGGTGAACCCCAACTCCACCAGTTAGTACACCTATTCCTGTGGAGGAAGCACAACCAGCTAGTCGTAGTTTAGCATCTATCGCATTTGATGTTGTTAAATTGTATGTGCCTATCTTCCCATCTTGGAAATATTATACTGAAGATGAAGGAAAATGCCAGTTGCAGGTGTTTGTCCAGGAGTTATGTGTAAGTAATGTTATTCACGGCAATTACTTTGCTTTGTCCCATACATCCTACCTCCATGATGGTTATAATACAACAAATTTTCCCATTTTTCTCTATAGAGAAGGACCGATTTGGAAACTCAGGATGAGTTAACCTGTGCTAATACCTCTGCTATCTTCAAGAATGCTTGGTGGCAGTATCGGAATTACCTGAAGAAAACGTACTTCATCGGCAAAGAAACTCATCAAATTCCCTTACGTTCTCCTGAGACACATTTACTGGATGATGACTGGGAATGCCTTGTTCTATACTGGTCCCGAACCAAGAATGTGGTAAGGTCTATGAGCTCATTTTCTATTTTTAAGTATTATATTCTTGCATCTTACTGTACTCTGTTCATGTAGAACAAGTGCCTAAACCTGAAGAACAACTGTTCGAATTTAAGATTCCATTGCTACCATAGGACATAGATATATGTTTGTTTAATGCTTTTGTTATGTACTAGTTATTGGCAATATAAGACTTGGTAGTTTAATCATGTCCACCTTACTAATGAACTGGTTCACCGAAATTAGTTTCATATACTAGTACATGCTAAACTTGTTATGTGTCTGCTTGTTTCTTCTTTTAGAATGTTGAAGGAATATTGGGGAAGAGTGCCTTATTAAGCAATGGTAAAGGAAGCAATGTAGATAAGGTTCAGGATAGTGACACATCCTGTCTTGGTTTAGTGTTGGAGTTACTGGACACTACCGCTTGCACAAGCTATTCAAACTCACTATCTGAATCAGTTCGGTTTGTTGAGTCTCAACTACAAGCTGAAAGACATCGATCAGTTGTGCTGTGACAAGAAGCGGAAGGACTGCGGAAGTCCCTGGAGCATTCAGATGCATACTTTCTGGTGCAACAGCAAGCATTGGAGGATTTTAGCGCCAAACAGGACAAAGCTAATCAGCTTGCTAAGCTTATTGCCAGCATGGTGAATACCCAGGATAATGTTTCTTGAGCTCTTCTGAAGTTGTTTTAGTTATGCTCTTGTTTTGCTGCCGCGTTTATTTGCACTGGTGGCCAATTTTGACAGCCAATGTATATGATATGCTGCTTTGTTCCCTATATTTGCACTGGTGGCGAACTTTGATGCCCAGTGGATGTAATATGTGTAATAGTTGTGATAGCCTAGCGTTAGTTGCTTGCTTATTTATTTCCTTGTTGTCTTGTTTATTTGTTTGCTTGTAGTCATTGCAGTTCTTTTTCCACAATAATCATGGGCAAATATTTATTGTAGTGACACTGGGCCTCCTACAGGCCGTAGAAACAGTGGGCCTTTTATGGGACGTAGAAACAGTAGGCCTTCTACGAGCCGTAGAAACAATGGGCCTTCTACGGGACGTATCATCAATGGGCCTTATACGGGCCGTATGATTGATTGGCCAAACATGGGCCAATAACAGGCCGCATTATGGCCGTAAACGGTCTAGAGTTGGAATCGTCCGTTCATGGGCTGACCGTAATGGGCCATCGTTAATAGGCCGTATTTGATGACGCTATGAAAACGGCCCAACATATTAACGGACCACAAACGGGCCAATTGTAACCATGGGCTGAATTTGGCCCACAAGCAGAAAATGACAATAACGGGCCGTAAGTAAACGAATGCTGGAAATGAGCCCAAGAATTAATGGGCTCTGAGAAGGCTGAAAGATAACATGGACTGGAAACGGCCCGACGGAATAACGGGCCGTTAATGGGTATAAAGTGATACACTGTTCATTATGGGCCAGTTTCACCACAGGCCGTTAATGGGTGTAAAGTGATACACTGTTCATTACGGGCCAGTTTCACCACAGGCCGTTAATAGGCCAAGAGTTACATAGGGCCTCATATGGGCCGAAAGACGTCATGGGCCATACATGGGCCAGAAGTGAAAACGGGCTGGAATCATATTAGATGGCCCAGATGATGCTGCTGGGCCTAATTCGGATAGGGCGTAACGGGCCTTGGGTTAGCAGGCTGTAAATGGGCTATATGCGAATAGGCCGTTAACAGGCTTTCCATGGGCCGGGCCGCCAGCTTTTGACCAAGTCAAACGGGCCGACCTTTTCACAGGAATGGGCCTCTGTTGGGCCGTGCCACGTGTCGACGTATCATAGGCGCCTATCTGACCAACTGACGAGCTGACACGTGTTTCGTCCGGCCAATAAGAATTTTACACGTGGAAATTTCCCATTGGTCGGGGCTGTTAACGGGTTATCGGATCCAAAACCCGACCCGATAGCTTAACGGCGTTCCGTTACGGTGGATGCCACGTGTCGGTCACCCTTGACGAAAGCACTTCTGTGACGCGCGATTCATCGTCATGGAAGTGGACACTTCCATGATGATAATTTTGGTAATGTCATGGAACACTTCTACGACAACACAGGCATGACTATCTTGGTTCTATCATAAATTTGTCATGGATGTACATGCATGACAAAAAAGCGACCTACTGTGACAAACACGTATCATCACGGAAGTGTATTTTTTTTGTAGTGCTCCAAGATCACATAAAGCAGTTTTAACATAGTTTCTTTTAATAGAGCATGGTCTAGTTGGTACTCCGGGATCTCCTAGTTTCTTTGGTATTCCACCCTTAAAAGTGTAATTAGCAAGCATGGTGGAAATTTCAGCCTCAAGTATCTTTATTTTATTTGTAATAATATCTTTCTTTTATTTAGCATAAGGGTTAATTTTAAGCATATCAGTCAAACGCATACGCAAAAAGATAGGTCTAATCATTTCAGCAAAGTGCTCAAAATCCTCCTCATCCTTTTTCTTGGATGGTTTAGGAGGAAACGGCATGGGTTTCTGGACCCATGGTTCTCTTTCCTTACCGTGCTTCCTGGCAACAAAGTCTCTCTTATCATAACGTTGATTCTTTGATTGTGGGTTATCAAGATCAACAACAGGTTCAATCTCTACATCATTATCATTGCTAGGTTGAGCATCAACATGAACATCATCATTAACATTATCACTAGGTTCATGTTCATTACCAGATTGTGTTTCAGCATCAGAAATAGAAATATCATTGGGATTCTCAGGTGTGTCAATAACAGGTTCACTAGAAGTATGCAAAGTCCTATCATTTTTCTTTTTCTTCCTTTTAGAAGGACTAGTTGCATCAACATTAGTTCTCTGAGAATCTTGCTCAATTCTCTTAGGATGGCCCTCAGGATACAAAGTTCTTGAGTCATTTTACCCCCTCTAGTCATAACTCTAATAGCATTATCATTTTTCTAATTATTTAATTCATTGAGCAAATCATTCTGAGCCTTAAGTACTTGTTCTACTTGAGTGGTAACCATAGAAGCATGCTTACTAATAAGTTTAAGTTCACCTTTAACTCTAGACATATAATCACTCAAGTGTTCAAGCATATCAGCATTGCATTTCAATTGTCTACCAACATAAGCATTGAAGTTTTCTTGTTTAACAATAAAATTATTAAACTCATCTAAGCATTGGCTAGCAGCCTTATAACGAGGAATATCACCTTCATCAAACCTATAGAGAGAATTTACCTTTACTACCTATGTCGGGTTATCAAGACCATGTATTTCTTCAATAGGTGGTAAATTCTTAACATGCTCAACTTTAATACCTTTTTCTTTAATAGATTTCTTTACCTCTTGCATATCTTCAGGACTGAGAAATAGAATACCACTTTTCTTCAGAGTTTTCTTAGGAGTTGGTTCAGGAAGTGTCCAATCATTTTCATTACTCAACATATTATTCAATAGCAATTCAGCTTGATCAACAGTTCTTTCCCTGAAAGCACAACCAGCACAACTATCCAGGTAATCTCTGGAAGCATCTGTTAGTCCATTATAAAAGATATCAAGTATTTTGTTTTTCTTGAGAGGATGATCAGGCAAAGCATTAAGTAATTGGAGAAGCCTCCCCAAAGCCTGTGGGAGACTCTCTTCTTCAATTTGCACAAAATTATATATTTCCCTTAAGGCGGCTTGTTTCTTATGAGCAGGGAAATATTTAGTAGAGAAGTAATAAATCATATCCTGGGGGCTACGCACACAACCAGGATCAAGAGAATTAAACCATGTTTTAGCATCACCCTTTAATGAGAACGGAAACAACTTAAGGATAAAGTATTAGCGAGTTTTCTCATCATGAGTAAACAGGGTGGCTATGTTCATAGCCATAAAATGGATAAGATTCAACCAAAGTAATTAACTCAGGATCGGCAGAGAAATCATAATCATTACTAGTAACAAAGATAGGTGAAGTAGCAAAAGCAGGGTCATATTTCATTCTAGCATTCCAAGACTTTTCTTTAAGCTTAGCTAATAATTTCTTAAGATCAGATCTATCATTACAAGCAAGAAAGTCTCTAGCAGTTTCTTCATCCATAACATAATCCTTAGGCACAATAGGAAATTCATATCTAGGGGGAGAATCTTCATCATCACTTTCATCAATATTATCAGTTTCAATAATTTCATTCTCTCTAGCCCTAGCCAGTTGTTCATCAAGAAATTCACCTAGTGGCAAAGTATTATCAAGCATAGAAGTAGTTTCATCATAAGTATCATGCAAAGCAGAAGTGGCATCATCAATAGCGTGCGACATATCAGAATGAATAGCAGGTGTAGGTGTCGCAAGTTTACTCAAAACAAAAGGTGGATCAAGTGCAGAGCTAGATGGCAGTTCCTTACAGCCCCCCCCCCCCTCATAGTTGAGGGAAAAATCTTGGTTCCTTCTTCTTTCAAGTTCTTCATAGTGACCAGCAGATATAAATCCCAAGTGACGCAAAGAATATAGCTATGCTAACCGGCAACGGCACCAGATAATAGTCTTGATAACCCACAAGTATAGGGGATCGCAACAGTTTTCAAGGGTAGAGTATTCAACCCAAATTTATTGATTCGACACAAGGGGAGCCAAAGAATATTCTCAAGTATTAGCAGCTGAGTTGTCAATTCAACCACACCTGGAAACTTAATATCTGCAGCAAAGTGTTTAGTAGCAAAGTAATATGACAGTAGTGGTAACGGTAGCAAAATTAATATTTTTGGTTTTATAGTGATTGTAATAGTAGCAATGGAAAAGTAAATAAGCGTAGAACAATATATGAAAAGCTCGTAGGAAATGGATCAGTGATGGATAATTATGTCGGATGCAATCAATCATGCAACAGTTATAACATAGGGTGACACAGAACTAGCTCCAGTTCATCAATGTAATGTAGGCATGTGTTCTGAATATAGTCATACATGCTTATGGAAAAGAACTTGCATGACATATTTTGTCCTACCCTCCCGTGGCAGCGTGGTCCTATTGGAAACTAAGGGATATTAAGGCCTCCTTTTAATAGAGTATCAGATCAAAGCATTAACACATAGTGAATACATGAAATGCTCAAACTACGGTCATCACCGGTAAGTATCCTCATTATTGTCACTTCGGGGTTAACGGATCATAACACATAATAGGTGACTATAGACTTGCAAGATAGGATCAAGAACTCACATATATTCATGAAAACATAATAGGTTCAGATATGAAATCATGGCACTCGGGCCCTAGTGACAAGCATTAAGCATAGCAAATTCATAGCAACATCAATCTCAGAACATAGTGGGTACTAGGGATGAAACCCTAACAAAACTAACTCGATTACATGATAAATCTCATCCAACCCATCACTGTCCAGCAAGCCTATGGTGGAATTACTCACGCATGGTGGTGAGCATCATGAAATTGGTGATGGAGGAAGGTTGATGATGATGATGGCGATGGATTCCCCTCTCCGGACCACCGAACGGACTCCAAATCAGCCTTCCCGAGAGATATTAGGGCTTGGTGGAAGCTCTGTATCGTAAAACGTGACGAATCCTTCTCTTTGATTGTTTTATCCCCAAACATGAAAATATAGAGTTGGAGTTGAGGTCGGAGGAGCACCTGGGGGCCCACGAGGCAGGGGGCGCGCCCAGGGGTGTAGGCGCGCCTCCACCCTCGTGGACAAGGTGTGTGCCCCTGGCCTTGATTATTTCGCCAGTATTTTTTATATATTCCAAAAATAATCTCCGTTGATTTTCAGGTCATTTCGACTTTTATCTCTGCACAAAAATAACACCATGACAATTCTGCTAAAAACATCGTCAGTCCGGGTTAGTTCCATTCAAATCATGCAAGTTAGAGTCCAAAACAAGGGCAAAAGTGTTTGGAAAAGTAGAAACGGCAGAGACGTATCACTATCCGCCGCGAGCTTCAATGTTCATTGGACCACATACATCAGTATGTATGATTTCCAATAACTCTGTTGCTCGCTCCATTGTTCTGGAGAACAGAGTTTTAGTCATCTTGCCCATGAGGCGTGGTTCGCAAGTACAAAGTGATTCCAGAAGTCCATCAGAATGGAGTTTCTTCATGCGGTTTACACCAATATGACCTAAACGGCAGTGCCACAAATAAGTTGCACTATCATTATCAACTCTGCATCTTTTGGCTTCAATACTATGAACATGTGTATCACTACTATCAAGATTTAGTAAAAATAGACGACTCATCAAGGGTGCATGACCATAAAAGATAGGGAGTTTTACATATGTGCCCCTGGTTTGTTAGCTCTACTCATTCATCCCCGCGCTCTTAACTTTTTCTCAATTTTCCCCACTCCCTTGCCAGAAACCCTCATAACTAGGCGCAATGGACGTTGCCGTCAGGTCAAAGGCTTGATCGTTAACTCTGACTAGTGGAGCCATGCTGGACTGTGTCGTCCATCGAGCTGACAAGTGGGGCCACGTTGGGTGGTGTCGCTGTTGGACCGTTGGGCTATGGTTTCGTTGGGCCATCCCTTGCATTAAACGTCTACGCGCGCCGCCAGGACAGAAGCCTGCTACCCATGTACCCAACAAACCCTGCATGCATGCATCGATCGAGCCTGCATGCACCGATGCCACGATCCCACGATGCGCCGACCAAGCCTGCATGCGCTGACCGAGCCTGCATGCGCCGATGCATCCGCCACGATGCACTGACCGAGAAGCTTTCTTGCACGCCAGCCACCATGGATGCAGCGACAGTCACTGCCGCTGGTTCCTCTCTTCTAGCTAGGTGGCTACATATTTGTGGCTTGTGTAAAAAAAGAGCCACTCCTTTGCTTACATATACTCATTCATCCCTACTAACAAAGCTTGCTTGCATGCACTAGGTGGTTAGTAACAAGGGAACCCTACTAACAAGCCGAGCACTCTAAGAAAATAATCAACAAATATGTAGTCCTAATATGTAGATAGGGCCAAAAAGCCCATAGCACGATCACATAGCTCAAACTAGGAAGAACTTAATAATAGAATAGATAGAAAAATTAATAATAGAATTTAAGAAAAGGGCCAACAAGCCCAAAGCAACTCCAACATAGTTCAATTACAACTTAACATAAAATACATTAAAAAGATAGAGGGTTTAGAACCCTAGCCACCGCCTTCTCCACCTCGCTCCTCCTCCGGCGCCCTTTTCATTGCTCCTCCGGGGCGTTGTCGATGGGGTATGGCAGAGTTGCATGTGAGTCGCGGTGGGGAAGATGTTGTTGTACTCCGTGAACCTGGTGTGGGTGGTGAAAGCGATGAACTCGGAGCCACACCAAAACACCTGGCTGAGGAGGTAGAAGGCGTCGAATGTGTTGGTGAAGTGGGCAAGGAGAGCAACCACCACACAGTTTTGGATGACCTCCTCGACGCGGAACATCGTTGGAGATCCCCTCGGGAGGTGGTGGTAGCTGGACGCGAGGAAGAACTCAGTGAAGTTCCTTGCGGTCCTCAGCCTTGATATCGCCCACACACGTAATGTGCGATCAACGTACACGCCGGTAGGGTATAGCCACTCCGGCACGGTGGGTGGGAAGCGGTAGGTTGGTCCAGTGTACTGCATGGCTGAGTGTTGTGTAGAAGACGGAGAAGGGGTCGAAGATCAAGAAGGGCAGATGGATGAGGGATGGCAGAGGAAGAGGGTGGCTTAAATAGCCGTAGTGCTACGTGTTATTTGGTACTGGCAATAACGGGGCCAAATGTGAAGTAACCCATTTTCAAACCCACCGCAACATCGGGAGCGTACACGCACGGGAAACAGTGGTTTGAAAAAGAAGAAGAAAAATAAGCTAATTGCATGCTGATGTCTACTACACAACCTTCTTCTTGAAGACGTTGTTGGGCCTCCAAGTGCAGAGGTTTGTAGGACAGTAGCAAATTTCCCTCAAGTGGATGACCTAAGGTTTATCAATCCATAGGAGGCGTAGGATGAAGATGGTCTCTCTCAAGCAACCCTGCAACCAAATAACAAAGAGTCTCTTGTGTCCCCAACACACCCAATACAATGGGAAATTGTATAGGTGCACTAGTTCGGCGAAGAGATGGTGATACAAGTGGTATATGGATAGTAGATAAAGGTATTTGTAATATGAAATTATAAAAACAGCAAGGTGACAAATGATAAAAGTGAGCGTAAATGGTATTGCAATGATAGGAAATAAGGCCTAGGGTTCATACTTTCACTAGTGTAAGTTCCCTCAACAATACTAACATAATTGGATCACATAACTATCCCTCAACTGGCAACAAAGAGTCACTCCAAAGTCACTAATAGCGGAGAACAAATGAAGAGATTATGGTAGGGTACGAAACCACCTCAAAGTTATTATTTCCAATCAATCCGTTGGGCTATTCCTATAAGTGTCACAAACAGCCCTAGAGTTCGTACTAGAATAACACCTTAAGACACAAATCAACCAAAACCCTAATGTCACCTAGATACTCCATTGTCACCTCAAGTATCCGTGGGTATGATTATACAATATGCATCACACAATCTCAGATTCATCTATTCAACCAACACATAGGACCTCAAAGAGTGCCCCAAAGTTTCTACCGGAGAATCACGACGAAAACATCTGCCAACCCCTATGCATAGGTTCATGGGCGGAACCCGCAAGTTGATCACCAAAACATACATCAAGTGAATCACGTGATATCCCATTTTCACCACAGATATCCATGACAAGACATGCATCAAGTGTTCTCAAATCTTTAAAGACTCAATCCGATAATATAACATCAAAGGGGAAACTCAATTCATTACAAGAGAGTAGCGGGGGGGAGAAAACATCATAGGATCCAACTATAATAGCAAAGCTCGCGATACATCAAGATCGTACCACCTTAAGAACACGAGAGAGAGAGAGAGATCAAACACATAGCTACTAGTACATACCCTCAGCCCCGAGGGAGAACTACTCCCTCCTCGTCATGGAGAGCACCGGGATGATGAAGATGGCCACCGGGGAAGGATTGCCCCCTCCGGCAGGGTGCCGGAACGGGTCTAGATTGGTTTTCGGTGGCTGCGGAGGCTTCTGGCGGCAGAACTCCCGATCTATCGTGCTCTGTTCTGGAAGTTTTAGGGTACGTGAGTATATATGGGTGTAGGAAGTACATCGGTGGAGCTTCGGGGGCCCCACGAGGCAGGGGGGCACGCCCTAGGGGGGGCGCCCCCACCCTCGTGAGCACCTCCCTTGGCTCCTGACGTGGGGTCCAAGTCCATCCGGTAGCTTTCCTTCCAAAAATAACTTCTCCAGTTGATTTCGTTCCGTTTCGACTTCGTTTGATATTCCTTTTCTTCGAAACACTGAAATAGGCAAAAACAGCAATTCTAGGCTGGGCCCAATATTGCCCAAAACAGTACATAACATAGCATGGAGCAATAATAGGTTAGTCCCAAAAATAATATAAAAGTGGATAATAAAGCTCAATATTGCCCAAAACAGTAGATAACATAGCATGGAGCAATAAAAAATTATAGATACGTTGGAGACGTATCAAGCATCCCCAAGCTTAATTCCTGCTCGTCCTCGAGTAGGTAAATGATAAAAACAGAATTTTTGATGCGGAGTGCTACTTGGCATAATTTCAAGGTAATTCTTCTTAATTTTGGTATGAATATTCAGATCTGAAAGAGTCAAGAAAAAAGTTCATATTGACATAAAAATGATAATACTTCAAGCATACTAACTAAGCAATTATGTCTTCTCAAAATAACATGGACAAAGAAAGTTCATCCCTACAAAATCATATAGTTTAGTCATGTTTCATTTTCATCACACAAGAATTCTCTCATCATGCACAACCCCGATGACAAGCCAAGCAATTGTTTCATACTTTAGTAATCTCAAACTCATAGACTTTCATGCAATACATGAGCGCGAGCCATGGATATAGCACTATGGGTGGAATAGAATATAATGAGAGGGGTTATGTGGACAAGACAAAAAGGAGAAAGTCTCACATCAATGTGGCTAATCAATGGGCTATGGAGATGCCCACCGATTGATGTTAATGCAAGGAGTAGGGATTGCCATGCAACGGATGCACTGGAGCTATAAATATATGAAAGCTCAACAAAAGAAACTAAGTGGGTGTGCATCCAACTTGCTTGCTCACGAAGACCTAGGGCATTTTGAGGAAGCCCATCATTGGAATATACAAGCCAAGTTCTATAATGTAAAATTCCCACTAGTATATTAAAGTGACAACATCTGAGATTCTCTATCATGAAGATCATGGTGCTGCTTTGAAGCACAAGTGTGGTAAAAGGATAGTAACATTGTCCCTTCTCTTTTTTTCTCTCATTTTTTGGGCCTTTTCTTTTTTATGGCCTTTCTCTTTTTTGGGCCTTCTCTTTTTTTATTCCTCACTTGGGACAATGCTCTAATAATGATGATCATCACACTTCTATTTATTTACAACTCAATGATTACAACTCGATACTAGAACAAAGATGACTCTATATGAATGCCTCAGGCGGTGTACCGGGATATGCAATGAACCAAGAGTGACATGTATGAAAGAATTGTGAACGGTGGCTTTGCCACAAATACTACGTCGACTACATGATCATGCTAAGCAATATGGAAATGATGAATGTGTCATGATGAACGGAATGATGGAAAGTTGGATGGCAATATATCTCGGAATGGCTATGGAAATGCCATAATAGGTAGGTATGGTGGCTGTTTTGAGGAAGATATAAGGAGGTTTATGTGTGAAAGAGCGTATCATATCACGGGGTTTGGATGCACCGGCGAAGTTTGCGCCAACTCTCAATGTGAGAAAGGGCAATGCACGGTACCGAAGAGGCTAGCAAGGATGGAAGGGTGAGAGTGTGTATAATCCATGGACTCAACATTAGTCATAAAGAACTCACATACTTATTGCAAAAATCTACAAGTCATCAAAAACCTCGGCACTACGCGCATGCTCCTAGGGGGATAGATTGGTAGGAAAAGACCATTGCTCGTCCCCGACCGCCACTCATAAGGAGGACAATCAAATAACACCTCATGTTTCAAATTTGTTACACAATGTTTACCATACGTGCATGCTACGGGACTTGCAAACTTCAACACAAACATTTCTCAATTTCACAACTACTCAACTAGCACGACTTTGATATTATTACCTCCATATCTCAAAACAATCATCAAGCATCAAACTTCTCTTAGTATTCAACACACTCATAAGAAAGTTTTTACTAATCTTGTATACCTAGCATATTAGGATTTTAAGAAAATTACCATGCTATTTAAGACTCTCAAAATAATCTGAGTGAAGCATGAGGGTTCATATATTTCTTCAAAATAAAACTACCACCATGCTCTAAAAGATATAAGTGAAGCACTAGAGCAAACGACAAACTACTCCGAAAGATATAAGTGAAGATCAATGAGTAGTCGAATAATTATGCAACTATGTGAAGACTCTCTAACATTTAATAATTTCAGATCTTGGTATTTTATTCAAACCGCAAGCAAATCAAAATAAAATGACATTCTAAGAATGGCAAACATTATGTGAAGAAGCAAAAACTTAGAATCAACCGAAACTAACCGATAGTTGTTGAAGAAGAAAGGTGGGATGCCAACCGGGGCATCCCCAAGCTTATATGGTTGAGACTTCTTGAAATATTATCTTGGGATGCCTTTGTCATCCCCAAGCTTGAGCTTTTGTGTCTCCTTAATTCCTCTCATATCACGGTCTCCCTAAATCTCAAAAGCTTCATCCACACAAAACTCAACAAGGACTCGTGAGATAAGTTAGTATAAACCATTGCAAAAACCTTATCATACTCTACTGTAGCAAATCACTAAAATTACTATTCAACATTGCATACTAAATTCCTCTGCATATTTGATAGTCCTATCCTCAAATAGAATCATTAAAGAAGCAAACATATGCAAACAATGCAGACATAACAACAATCTGCCTAAACAGGATAGTCTGTAAAGAATGCTGCAACATCCATACTTCCCTAGCTCCAAAAATTATGAAAGAAAATTCCCACTGTATTAAATTTATCAGATCTTAATATTCAAAAGGTTTCAACATTTTATCACAGTCTAACTTTTCTAGGAAATTATTGCAACAGCGGTAAACTTTCTGTTTTCAAACAGCAACATGTATACTTGTAACATAGGCATAGTAAAGGCTATCAATGCCACTTTTATTGAAATAAAAGATGCAAAACATTGTTCTAAATAACAGAAAGCAAATCCTAAAAAAATTGACGCTCCAAGCAAAACACATATCATGTGGTGAAAAATATAGCTCCAAGTAAAGTTACCGATGAACAAAGACGAAAGAGGGGATGCCTTCCGGGGCATCCCCAATCTTAGGCTCTTGGTTGTCCTTGAATATTACCTTGGGGCGCCTTGGGCATCCCCAAGATTAGTCTCTTACCACTCCTTGTTCCATAGTCCATCGAATCTTTACCCAAAACTTGAAAACTTCACAACACAAAACTTAACAGAAAACTCGTAAGGTCCGTTAGCGAAAGAAAACAAAATACTACTTCAAGGTACTGTAATGAACTCATTCTTTATTTATACTGGTGTTAAACCTACTGTATTCCAACTTATCTATGGTTTATAAACTCTTTTACTAGCCATAGATTCATCAAAATAAGCAAACAACACACGAAGAACAGAATCTGTCAAAAACAGAACAGTCTGTAGTAATCTGTAACTAACGCAAACTTATAGAACCCCAAAAATTATAAAATAAATTGATGGAACTGAGGAATTTATCTATTAATCATCTGAAAAAAGAATTAACTAAATATCACTCTTCAACAAAAAATAGCAGCAATTCTCGTGAGCGCTAAAGTTTCTGTTTTTTACAGCATGATTAACAAGACTTTCCCCAAGTCTTCCCAAAGGTTCTTCTTGGCACAAACACTAATTAAAAGCATAAAACCACATCTAAAAAGAGGCTAGATGAATTATTTATTACTAAACAAGAACAAAAATAAAGTTGGGTTGCCTCCCAACAAGCGCTATCGTTTAACGCCCCTAGCTAGGCATGATGATTTCAATGATGCTCACATAAAAGATAAGAATTGTAACATAAAGAGAGCATCATGAAGAATATGACTAGCACAGTTAAGTATAACCCACTTCCTATGCATAGGGATTTTGTGAGCAAAAAATTGAGGGAACAAGAATCAACTTGCATAGGAAAGCAAAACAAGCATAACTTGAAAATTTTAAGCACATAGAGAGGAAACTTGATATTATTGCAATTCCTACAAGCATACATTCCTCCCTCATAATAATTTTCAGTAGCATCATGAATGAATTAAACAATAAGCATTCTTTTCATGATCTACAAGCATAGAAATTTTATTACTCTCCACATAAGCAAAATTCTTTTCATGAATAGTAGTGGGAGCAAACTCAACGAAATAACTATCATGTGAGGCATAATCCAATTGAAAATTAAAATCATGATGAAAAGTTTAATGGATATCATTATTCTTTATAGCATACATGTCATCACAATAATCATCACATCACAATAATCATCATAGATAGCAACTTTGTTCTCATAATCAATTGGAATCTCTTCCGAAATAGTGGATTCATCACAAAATAAAGTTGTGACCTCTCCAAATCCACTTTCATCAATATAATCATCATAAATAGGAGGCATGCTTTCATCATAATAAATTTTCATATCAAAACTTGGGAGACTAAAAATATCATCTTCATTAATCATAGCTTCCCCAAGCTTGGGACAAACATTGATTGCAGCAAATATATTCTCAAAAACATCATCTTCATCAAACATAGCATCCCCAAGCTTGGGACTTTTCATATCATAAGCATAATCACTCTCATAATTAATAGAATGGATAGCACCAATAGTATAGCAATTATCATATTCTTCCAAGCAAGTGCCAAAAAGATTTTCAAGATAATAGGAAGTATCATTATCACTAGTAGAAAAAGGGTCAAACGTGAAGCACATTAGTGTCGGTTTGAATTTGAACCGGCACTAATGTGTGCATTAGTGCTGGTTCCAACAGCTAGCCGGCCGCTCTCATTAGTACTGGTTTGTGGTGAACCTTTAGCACCGGTTCGTGCCACGAACCGGTACTAAAGTGAGTGGTGGAAGGATGTTGTCAGTCCGGGGCCCCTCCAGCACCTTTAGTACCGGGTCGTATCACGAACCGGTACTAAAGGTCGTCCTACATAGACCCTTCGTCCACCCGAGCTCGCTCTGTTCTTCCCCTTTCCCCTCTCCTCTCTGTTCTTTTCCCTCTTCCTCTCAAGCTCATCACACATTTTGCCCAAAATTTGTCAAGATTTGAAGGCCCCCATCCATTCAAATGATCACAAAGGTTAGCAACTTTGTCCTTTCATCTCTCATTGCTAGATTAGCTCGTGCAATGCTTTATATAGTGATTGATTTTTGAGTTTAGTAATTTGGGAGGAATTATATATATATGTGCTAGTATTTGTTTTATATGCAATTTGAGGTCAAAAATAACACTTAGTTTGCATATGTAGGTGTGGTTTACTTAGTACCTTCTAAATCTTCGTCGTAACCACCGTTGATCGCTCGCAACGTCCCGTCGCCGGCACCACCTTGTGGTGAGCCTCTTGTTCATGAAGTTTTATATATAAAAAATTGATGTTTGTGTGATTTGGATATATAGTTACTCGTATAATTATCTTACCCATACGTTGTTTGTTATACATAGTGCCATGGTTTTGATATCCGTCCCCATCGGCCCTCGTCCGGGTTATGATTCGGATGTGGTATATTCTCTTTTAAAACTATTCATTGCATTTCGTGTTTATGACAAATTATGCCCATCAAGTTGACATAGATATTTGTATGTAGGAGGTAGTTGAACCAGAAATTCCAACCGATCCTATTGTCGAGAGGTTAAATTTAGTTGAAAGAGAAAACGAGGATTTGAAGGAAAAATTGAAAAGAATTGAGGGGAAGAAGATGGAATTGGAGTTGCATGTTGCCGATGTCGTCGATGATCACAAGATTAAGATGGAGAAAATGTGCTTGAATATTAGGAAGATTAGAAAATATGCCATTCATAGTGAGGCTTGCTATCATTATGCTGTTGGATCAATTGTTACCTTAGTTGCGATCTTGCTCGCATTTGTTGTTGCATTTAAATTCTTTAGCTAGAGAGTTATTTTTTGTTGCATTTAAGTGTTGTATGATCTTTATGCATAAACTTTATGTATTGTATTAATTTGGTGTTTTTGGTGCTGTGTATTGAAGATGAGCTGGCAATGGATGTACGATGACCGATGCTCTCCCGAGTTCATTAATGGCGTGCGTACTTTTCTGCTTGCGGTTGAGGTAAACAAGCGGGCGGATGGTTTTATGCCTTGTCCATGTGCTGGCTGTAAGAATGGTCACAATTACTCTACGTCAAGAACCATTCACGTCCACCTGTTTGAGTCCGGTTTCATGCCCCGCTATAATGTTTGGACCAAGCATGGAGAAAGAGGGGTTATGATGGAAGACAATGAATAAGAGGACAACGACAGCTATCCTGGCCATGGGTTCCCTGAATACGATGATACAACATTGAGGGAAGAAGTTGAGCCGGTAATGCGGGAAGAAGCTGAGCCGGCAATGCGGGAAGAAGCTGAAGAAGAGGCATCGGATGAGCCCGTTGATGATCTAGGTCGGGCCATTGCCGATGCAAAGAGAAACTGCACAAGTGATTTGGAGAAGAAGAAGTTGCAGCGCATGTTAGAGGATCACAAAAAATTGTTCTACCCGAATTGCGTAGGTGACAAGAAAAAGCTGGGCACCACACTAGAATTGCTACAATGGAAGGTAGAGAATGGTGTATCTGACAAGGGATTTGGAAAGTTGCTGGTAATGATAAATAATATGCTTCCAAAGGACAACGAATTGCCCGAGAGTACATACGAAGCAAAGAAGGTTGTCTTCCCTCTAGGGTTAGAGGTGCAGAAGATACATGCATGCCCTAATGATTGCATCCTCTATCGCGGTGAGTATGAGGATTTGAACACTTGCCCAGTATGTGGTGCATTGCGCTATAAGATCAGCCGCGATGACCCTGGTGATGTCGAGGGCGAGCACCCCAGGAAGAAGATTCCTACCAAGGTGATGTGGTATGCTCCTATAATACCACAGTTGAAACATTTGTTCCAAAACAAAGAGCATGCCAAGGCGATGCGATGGCACAGAGAAGACCGTAAGAAAGAAGTTGAGAGTACCCACTGACGGGTCGCAATGGAGAAAAATCGAAAGAAAGTACGGGAAGGAGTTTGCAGATGATGCAAGGAACGTATGGTTTGGTCTAAGTGCAGATGGCATTAATCCTTTTGGGAAGCAGAGCAGCAACCATAGCACTTGGCCTGTGACTCTATGTTTGTATAACCTTCCTCCTTGGTTGTGCATGAAGCGGAAGTTCATTATGATGCCAGTGCTCATCCAAGGACCTTAGCAACCCGGCAACGACATTGATGTATACCTAAGGCCATTAGTTGAAGAACTCTTACAACTATGGAATGGAACAGGTGTACGTGCGTGGGATGAGCACATGAGGGAAGAATTTGACCTAAAGGCGTTGCTGTTCGTGACCATCAATGATTGGCCTGCTCTCAGTAACCTTTCAGGACAGACAAACAAGGGATACAACGCATGCACGCACTATTTGGATGATACCAATAGTATATATTTGGCTAATTGTAAGAAGAATGTGTACCTGGGACATCGTCGATTTCTTCCGAGCAGGCATCCCGTAAGAAAGAAAGGCAAGCATTTCAAAGGTGAGGCGGATCACCGGACGAAGCCTCGCCACCGTACTGGTGTTGATGTACATGATATGGTCAAGGATTTGAAGGTGGTCTTTGGAAAGGGTCCTGGTGGACAACCTGTTCCGAATGACGCTGACGGACGCGCACCCATGTGGAAGAAGAAATCTATATTTTGGGACCTGCCCTATTGGAAAGACCTAGAGGTCCACTCCGCAATCGACGTGATGCACATGACGAAGAATCTTTGTGTGACCCTGCTTGGCTTCTTGGGCGTGTATGGGAAGACAAAAGATACACCTGAGGCACGGGAGGACCAGCAACGTATGCACGGAAAAGACGACATACATCAGGGTCATGCAAGCTACGCTCTTACCAAAGAAGAGAAGGAAATATTCTTTGAATGCCTGCTCAGTATTGAGGTACCGTCTGGCTTCTCATCGAATATAAAAGGGAATAATAAACATGGCAGAGAAAAAGTTCCAGAACCTAAAGTCTCATGACTGCCACGTGATTATGACGCAACTGCTTCCGGTTGCATTGAGGGGGCTTCTACCGGAAAACGTTCGATTAGCCATTGTGAAGCTATGTGCATTCCTCAATGCAATCTCTCATAAGGTAATTGATCCAGAAATCATACCAAGGTTAGAGAATAATTTGGTGCAATGTCTTGTCAGTTTCGAGTTGGTGTTCCCACCATCCTTCTTCAACATCATGACGCACGTCCTAGTTCACCTATGTGAAGAGATTAACATTTTGGGTCCTGTATTTCTACACAATATGTTCCCCTTTGAGAGGTTCATGGGAGTCTTAAAGAAATATGTTCATAACCGTGCTAGGCCAGAAGGAAGCATCTCCAAGGGCCATGAAAATGAGGAGGTCATTGAGTTTTGTATTGACTTTATTCCTGACCTTAAGCCGATTGGTGTTCCTGAATCGCGGCATAAGGGCAGACTGGATGGAAAAGGCACGCTAGGAGGGGAACAAATAATATGTATGGACGGACATTCTCTCACTGAAGCACACTACATAGTTCTATAGAATTCCGCCTTGGTGGCTCCGTATATGGATGAACACAAGAATTTGCTACGCTCCAAACACCCGGAGCGGTCTAATGACTGGATTACACGTGAACAAACCAGGAGTTTCGCCAGCTGGTTGTAGACACGTACCATGCATGACGCCTCTATTGAAGATGACATGTACTTGCAGTCCCAGTTACCATCTTCGAATATAATGACTTTCAGAGGGTACGAGATAAATTTTAATACATTTTACACGATCGCCCAAGATAAGAAGAGCACCAACCAAAACAGTGGTGTCCACTTTGATGCAGAAACAAAGACGGGAAAGGAAACATATTATGGTTATATACAGGACATATGGAACTTGACTATCGACGTGGTTTGAAGGTCCCTTTGTTTCGGTGCAAATGGGTCAATATGACACGAGGCGGGGTAACGGAAGACCTGCAGTACGGAATGACAACAGTGGATCTCAACAATCTTGCGTATGCAGACGAACCATTTGTCCTAGCCAATGATGTGGCACAGGTTTTCTATGTGAAGGACATGTCTACCAAGCCGAGGAAAAGAAAATATAAGGAAGCGAATGCATCGTACGATGAGCCAAAGCGGCACATAGTTCTTTCTGGGAAGAGAAACATCATGGGAGTGGATGACAAGACATACATGTCAGGAGTTATGAAAAGTTTGATGAAATTGCTCCATTCACAGTGAATATTTACCCGAGCATCCAGTTAAATGATGAAGATTTTCCATGGCTACAGCGCAAAGGGACACACGCGAAGAAAAAGTTTCACACCCAAAGATCTGGGATGTGATCGGCTTCACTATCATCACTTTCTTCTATGTTTCACACCCAGGAGGGAATCTCTGTAATAGTTAGGGTAGCTAGTTATGTGTTTTGGCATTTGAAACGCGAAGAAATTTTATGTGCAAGCAAATTCTTTCATGCATTTACTGATTTTTTCAGCTAAATGACCCTGAAATTGAAAAGAATTTCAAATGAACTCAGAAAAGGTTGAAAGTTGGCATGGTATCATAATTTCACCCACATAGCATGTGCAAAAAAGTAGAGAGGGTTACCGCAAAAACTGGATGCACTTCGTGTACAAAATGGACAATCTCTTTCGAAGTATCAGGGTTTCGGACAAAAACTCATCCGTTACAAAGGCATTTCATTTTGTAAATAACCTAAGAATTACCAAATTCAATATAATGATAAAACACACTAATATTAAACATAAGAAAAAATAATCACTGAAAAATCTATTTTCAAAGTTAAGTTATTCAAAAACTAGTGATTCACACAAATTTCAAATAATTCAAAATTTAAACTATTCAAATTTGTAAACTACCGGTACTAACAGAAAGTTTGTAATTTTTTGTACCTAAAGCAAAAATATTCACAAAGAAACTCTAAATACAGCAAAAAACAACTCAAAAATAAATAAAACAAAAATAAATAAAGAAAAAATAAGAAAAAAAAGCCCACCTACTGGGCCACAGCGGCCTGCATACGGCTAGAAACCCAAATTCTAGTTGGGCCAGGATGCAGGACCGCTAGCCTAGTAGGCCCAACAGGGCATCGCAGTAGAGGTAGGCCCAGAAGGCCTGCTTAAGAGAGGAGCTCGAGACAGCAGCGACGGCGGGGCTTATAAGCAGGTGCAAGTGCCCCTCGGCTAGCGAGGTCGCCTGGCAGCGCACACCCTTTAGTACCGGGTCGTGGCTCCAACCGGTACTAAAGGGGGGGCCTTTAGTACCGGTTGGCGCCACGACCCGGTACTAAAGGGGGTGCGGCTCCCGCTGC
>NC_041388.1:519488899-519528498 GCF_002162155.2 Triticum dicoccoides
CGTCCTCCCGTTGTCCCCGCCCGGCCCGTCCGCATTGCCGTCGCCCCGTCCCCGTCGTCGCTGCCCCGTCCCCGTCGTTGCCTCCATCTCCGTCCCCGTCCCCATCGCCGCCCACCGTTGTCGTGCCTCGCCGGTGAGCTCCTGCCCACACACATTGTTATAGAATTGTTAGCAATCTTTTTGTTTTTTAGTTATAGAATTATTAGAAATGTTAGTTTTAGTTATAGAAATGTTAGTTATATAGAAATGTTAGTTATATAGAAATATTAGAAATGTTAGTTACATAGAAATGTTAGTTATATAGAAATGTTTTTTAGTTATAGAAATATTAGAAATGTTAGTTTTAGTTATATAAATATTAGAAATGTTAGTTTTAGTTATCAAATTTAGAATTTGCATATATGAAATCACAATCCATAATTTAAAAAATGTTACTTTACTTTTGCGGCATATAATATTTGTTGTCGATGATGCCCGGCCCGCATCCTCGCCGTCAACCCGTTCGTGACGACGTCCTGCTTTAGAGGACCCATGTCCGGGATTGTGCTCCGCCGGGCTGGCACTGGGAGGTGCTACCTTCAGGGGCGCGACGCTTGGTGAGAAACCCGGCCCTGGGTCCCGTCGTCGACCCTCATCTCCTTTGGTGGCGTTCGCGTGTACCACTTTCGGTGCGGAGGGAGCCGGCCCCGCCGGAGGTGGTACGTCGCCGTGTCAGGGAGGAGGACGAGCACGTCCATCGCTACATGGCTGCTATGGACGTCAGGTTCTCCAATACCTGGCAGGTTCTTTGGGGAGATCACCCGAGCTATGATCCAGTGATGGTTCCTTCACTTTGGTTGTCCACCGCCTAGATTACTCTCTAGTATTCGATCTTTATTAGCTAGCTAGCTAGCTAGTGATGTATTCGATATATAATATTCGAGATGATTTATTCGAGATTATATATATTATTCGAGACGATGTATTCGAGTATTCGAGACGACGTATTCGAGATTATATTCTATGATGCTTATTATGTACTATGATTGATTCAGTATTTCCTTATTAATTGATTGCATCCATGCATTGTAATTTGAATATATTTCTTTTCGATTAGTTAACAAAACCTATGGCGGACAATACCGACAGAGAGGGAGAAGAGGCCCTGTTCAATATCATACGCAATCCTCGCGGGCCAGATGATGATCAGAACGAAGAAGATTATGACGGCTTCGAATATCTAAACAACACCGGGGAGGGTGATATGATATTAGATCGCGATGACCGAATTGATGAAGTCATGAACTATGAACATGACGAAGAAAATGTTGATCTTGAAACAACAAAGACCAGCGAGGTACATATATTTATATAAGCAGGCATCTGGTGATCATCACATGTTTTAAATGACTTGAAGATATATTAATGAATCGATCTTTCTTCTTTCAGCCATCCGGATCGAGCAAATCTTCAGGCAACAGGAAACGAGGCCCGAACAAAAAGTCGAAGGAGGGCGTAAAGTACAATATCGAGGCCATCAAACCTAATGACGAACCATTAGCGCCTAAGAAGATTGCGGACAAGTTCATTCGTCAGTGCGGAGTTCTTGTGAAGGACCAACTCCCGATCTCCCTTCAAGAATGGAGAGAGCCAGCAAAGCCACATCCAGGAGTTACTTTTGTCGATGACAGACAAAAACTTCTACTTTGGGAAACGCTCATGGAACATTTCACCCTACCAGATCATTTCACAGATGCAGATGTGGAGAAACTCAAGGACGCTGCTCTTAGGAAGATGGCGGTTGCATTCAAGAACCACAAGATTCGTGAATGGGACAAGTACGTCAAGGGAGGAAGGAAGACTCCAGTATTCGAGGGAACACTAGAGAAGCAAAGTGCTCATTGGGATGATTTTGTGAAATTCAAGGATTCGGAATTATCTAAGGAACAGTCGAGAATAAACAAGGCCAATGCCCCAAAAAAGGATAAGTTCCATAAGCTGGGGCTAGGTGGCTATGCAGTGGGAATGCCTAAGTGGGATAAGTCTGAGAAAGAGATGCTGGATGCAGGTGTCACTCCAGAAACATTGAGCTGGCCCCCCAGGTGCAGGACTTGGTTCTATGCGCATGGGGGGAGTTGGACCCGAAGACAGGCAAAGTTTCGAAGAAGGCATGTCTGGACGAAGCCGAAGATAAGCTACTTGTTGCAACAGAAGAGGCTCGATCGGGGGTGTTTGAGCCCAACAGAGAGAACGACGAGCTTATGTGTGCCCTGGGAAATCCTGAACACCCGGGTAGAACACGCGGCATGGGCGCTATTCCGTGGTATGAGGGGTTTTCGGACTGGAACACCGAACCAAATGTTATGTTTGATTTTTGCGGAGTGCCATGTATTCTTCTTCCATGGCCTTCTTACACCGTGTATCGCTGAATGCCTCCTCGGGAGTTCTAGGTTCACCTATGGAACATGCCAAACCAAACTTCACAACTTGTTTGTAATTAACAGGTTTAATTACCCCTTTTTGTAGACGTGTACGCGGGACAGTAGCTGTAGGGAGCGCAGAAGATCCTGCTGGCACATGATTCTTACCTTCCTATGCTAGTTGATTCTTGCTCCCATAATTCGTTTGCTCACAAAATGCCTATGCACAGGAAGTATGTCAGGCTTAAATGTGTTTCCCATGTGATTCACGATGCTCTTGCTATGTTGCAATTCTTACTTTTATGCGAGCATCATTGAAATCATCATACCTAGCTTAAAAGGCATTAAAGAGATGCGCTTGTTGGGAGGCAACCCAACACCTTCACCTACTGTTTTTGAATGTTCACATGATTATTCTACTATATTGATCATGTTTTATATCTTTTGTTTCAATAAAGTGCCAAGTAAAGCCTTTGGGATCATGTTGGGTGATAGTTGATTTGACTTTGCTGAAAAATAGAAACTTTTGTGCTCACGAAAATAGGTCTCATTTTTAACAGAAGGTTGATTCTTTTTGCAGAAGTTTAATATACAAATTGCTCACGTGGTCATAGTTTTTTTTCATAATTTTTAGATTAGCATAAGTATGGTGGTTATCCAGATCATGACAGACCATTCTGTTTTTGACAGATTCTGTTTTCAATGCATAGTTTGCTTGCTTTCTAGTTTCTATGGCTTATATTGCTCAATATAAATTGTGGAAATGGTATTCTATAGTAGGAATTGGGTGGAAACAATTACTAACCTTGTCTTTGAAAGTACCAAAGTGAAATGGTTTGCTCTTTATCATACTAACCTATCTCACGAAGTTCCGTTAAGTTTTGTGTGATTGAAGTTTTCAAGTTTTGGGTGACATATTGATATGAGGAGAATAAGGAGTGACAAGACCCTAAGCTTGGGGATTCCCAAGGAACCCTAAGGTAATATTCAAGGAAGATCCAAGCAACTAAGCTTGGGGATGCCCCGGAAGGCATCCCCTCTTTCGTCTTCAACATTATCGGTAATCTCATTTGGAGTTATGTATTCATTCATCACATGATATGAGTTTTACTTGGAGCTTAATTTAATTTTTTTAGAATTTGATTTCTGTTATTTATAATAATGTTTTGCATCTTTTATTTCAATAAAAGAGGCATTGATAGCCTTTGCCATGCTCATCTTGCAAGTATACATGTTGTTGTTTGAAAACAAAAAGTTTATTGATGTTGCAAAATTCCCGAGGAAAGTAAGAATGTGATAAAATGTTGAAACTTTTTGCATAATAAGCTCTGCTAAATTTCTATAGTGTGGTAGAATTTCATAATGTTTGTAGTTGAATAAGTATTAATACTCTTGCATTCTTTACAGACTATACTGTTTTGGCAGATTGCTGCTATGTTTGAATTGTTTGCACATGTTTGCTTGTTTAATGATTCTATTAAATATGCAGATGCATTTAGTATGCAATATTGAATAATGATTTTAGTGTTTTGCTACAATACAGAATGATAA
Organism: Triticum dicoccoides; assembly: GCF_002162155.2. Lineage (NCBI taxonomy): Eukaryota > Viridiplantae > Streptophyta > Magnoliopsida > Poales > Poaceae > Triticum > Triticum dicoccoides. The sequence continues at coordinate 519,492,850 of NC_041388.1, forward strand.
GGTTTTTGCATTAGTCTATACTAACTTATCTCACGAGTTCTTGTTGAGTTTTGTGTGGATGAACCTTTTGAGATTTAGGAAAACCGTAATATGAGAGGAATTAAGAAGACACAAAAGCTAAAGCTTGGGGATGCCCAAGTCCTCCCAAGATAATATTTCAAGAAGTGTCAAGCATCTAAGCTTGGGGATGCCCCGGTAGGCATCCCACCTTTCTTCTTCAACAATTATCGGTTAGTATCGGTTGAGCCTAAGTTTTTGCTTCTTCACATGATGAGTGATATTCTTGGAATGTCATTTTATTTTAATTTTGCTTCCTGCTTTAATAAAATACTTAGATCTGAAAGCTTTTTAAAAAAATATAGTCCTCAAATAGTTGCCAAGGAGGCTAAGTAAGCGGCATTCACATCCCGTCAATGAAGCTCTTTTCTATGTAATTTACTCTTGTGCTTCACTTATATCCTATGAGTAAATTATAGAATAAATTGATTATCATGAAATTGAAATCATATCATTCCTAGTGGTAGCTTCACATTGGATTTAGAAAGTGAAATCTTTTGAGGCTTGACAATCACAATATTGGTCATACAGGCAATTCACGAATAATTAGTATAAGGAAGAGAACTTTCACATACAAATACACTATCTTGGAAATATTTTGTGATTGTGAGTCCCCATCAAAATATTATATGCCAAAATTGTTTACATTGGACAAGGAAGACAACGTAATGGTTTATGTTGGTCCATATTCACATAGAAGTTATATTTTCGTAGATCCTTCAACATGTGATGCTTGCCCCCCATCTTTGTTAGCCAAAATTTCCGCACTAAGTAGAGATACTACATGTGCATCCAAAACTCCTTAAACCCAAATCATATTTTCAAGAGTCCACTATATCTACCTATATGCAGTATTCTTTTGTCGTTCTAAGAAAATTTGTATGTGCTATCTCTAATATTCAAAATAAATTTCTCTTTTGTGTGCTCGTACCGCTCGCGAGGCGGTGAGGGGTGGCCAATATTTTCCATGCTAGATGTGTTATTCTCACGATGAGTGTTTATTCACTAGTCATTGCATGAGAGTAGGGCAAAGGTATTAGGGATGCCCAGTCCCGAAATGCAAAAATGAATTTACTTTATGTTGTCAAATAATAAATTCCTTGGAAAGTGTTGGTATGGAGGGCACCCGTGGATACGGTTAGCCATGGAAAGTGATAGTATGGTGGAAAAAGGAATAAACTTTATTTTCTTTTTGGGAACCGCCTATGATATATCTAGCATGGAAAGTGTTGGGAACTCTAAGTCGTTTTCATTGGTGGGAAAAATATTCCCCTCAAAATGTTTTTATCTCTCAATTTTCGCTTTGAGCTCTAGCACCTCTACAAATCCCTACTTCCCTCTGCAAAGGGCCTATCTTTTACTTTTTAGTATTTACTTTTATGCAAACAGTCAAAGTATTCCTCTCTATTCCTTTTTATTTTCTCTTTTAGTAAGCATCATGTGGCGAGGAAAGATCTAGGCACATATGTCCAGTTGAATACGGGTAGCATGAGTTATTATTGTTGACATCACCCTTGAGGTGAATACGTTGGGAAGCAAAACAATAAGCCCCTATCTTTCTATGTGTCCGGTTGAAACGTTTTGCTCATGTGTACAAGGTGGGTGTTAGAAATCATAGAAAACTATATGATGGTTGAGTATGTGGAGCTCTTACTTAAACTCTGTTGAATAAGTTGAATTGCAATTGCTTGGTGACTAAGAACATAGGTTGTTGGGTTTCAAGAGAATTCATTGTTTGAACCTTAACATGTGAATTGGTTGCCACTATAACATGAGAAGTTTCATAAGAAAGAATTGCTGTTATGACGCTAGGAAAAGTGATTCAAATTGTCATCGATCAAACTTATGAACTTTGCAAGTATTCACACTTCAGGGCCCAAACCTAGGTAAACATTGTGTCCCCATCTCCTGTTACCATCTATCCTAGACGCACAGTTCGGGACGCCCTACCCTTTTGACACCGACAATGAGAAGATCAGAGACCAGTGGGACGACTTTGTGGCCCACAAGACATCGGACAAGAGTAAGAAGATGTCTGCGACAAACAAGAAAAATGCTGCGAAGAAGAAGCGTCACCATCGCACGGGGTCAGGTGGCTACCTCAAAGCCCGGCCGTTGTGGGCAAAGGCTGAGAATGACCTGTTTAATAAAGGGGTCGAACTAGAGACATTGAACTGGCCAGACCGTTGCCGGACTTGGTTCTTTCCAGCGAGCAAATGCCGTTGGACGAACGAGCAAATGCGAATACCCGTCACGAAGCTTCAGCAGTATATGGATGCAGCGCAGCAAAGGGCGTTCGTTCCAGACAGAGAGAACGACAAGCTCACAATGACCCCCGGGAATCCTGAGCACCCTAGATGGACATGAGGCACGCCAGGCTCTGTTTCGTGGAAGGTTGGGTTTCCGGAAGCAGCCGGTTACAAATGCCAGGAGAGGAGGAAGAAAGTGGAGCAGACCCAAATTCAGGCGCTGCACGCAAGGGTACAAGTGATAGAGCAACGAGAAGTAGATCGTAGCAAGCAACCTGCCGAAGCTTCCCCCGAAGCTACCCCGCCATCTCAGCGGAGAAACAACGTGGCTTCCACCGAGCTGCTTCAGCTGGAGCCTGTCTTCATGGCTCCTGCTAGCGACCCCTTGGACTTAATCACAGAGTCTCAAAATTGCCACCTCATGACGCAATGGATGAAATTTAAAGTCAAGGTGGCTGTTGGCTTTGTTGCACCTCCTGAACCTGGCGCAACTTTTCATTGCCGGCCGATTCTAGAAGGATATGCTAGGGTGATGGTGGATGAAATAACGGACGGATTTGAGGACCTCGAGCTTGACCACCCTACGGGTGAAGGGGAGACTCGGCTGGGTTCTTGTCTGTTGAATCCATGCCTATGGCGGAAGGAGCTCCTCAACCTTCCGAACTGGATGCCTCCGCCTCCTCCTCCTCCTCCTCCGGCACTCAGCCTCCTTCTCTGGCACGTGGCAGCACTCCGCCTACGCCGGCGCGCCCGAGCAGCCAGCCTCCTCCTGATCCGCCTCGCCAGCAAGGACAGAAGAGACCCGCCGCCGCTCCGGCTGCTCCGGCGTGTCGTAGTCCTTCTCCTCCGCCTCTTAAGCAAGGAAAGAAGACAGCCGCAGCCGCTCCGTGTGCTCCGGTGTCTAGCAGTACAGCCAGAGGCGGGAGGCAATACAGATTCGGTCCTTCTCTGAAGACTCCAGAGAAGTTACCATACGAGAGGAGCCTGGAGGAAAACCCGAAGATCATGTGAGCTGAAGTGACAAACTTCTTTGAAGGGGTGAAAGCAAAGAAACATCCACCTCCAGAGGAGAAGATAGATCCGGTGAAAGCGAAGCGCACTGTGGATGCCCTGAAGAAACTACCAAAGTCTCCACCAAAAGGAAACTATGAGCGCATTATTGAAAGATCATTTATCGAAGCAGTGATCAAAGGTTAGCGGAATGATGAGCTGGGAAAAAATTGCCCAGCTCGGCGAACAAGCGAACCAATCGTGCCCCCCGCTCAAGGTGTCTAGCGATATCGTCGCTAATGATCCGAGGATGGTGCCCGGTTATACCAATCTTGGAGATTACCTACCCGATGATGTACATTATGATTTCTTGGAGGTGGACGAACACAGATACGAGTACGGGAAGCCTCTCGTCAAAGATGAAAGATCTCTAACAACGATGATGCAAAGATTCCATGATTGGTACATGAAAACCTGGAGAGAGTCTGGGGGAGGAATATTTTGACGCTGACAGTTAAAGATGAGCATGACCTCGTTGGAACTGATCTGTTGAATGTTCCATTTGAGGAGTTCTTCCATTTTTCAATCAGAAGGCCCTCGATAAATTAACGGTCACTTGCTACTGTCTGTAAGTACTACTTCTGCCATTAAGTCTCTATATATAGGTCAGCTCTTTCATTGCATGTATTTATAATTATCCTCACTATATTATGCAGATTGAAGATCGTCGAATTGAAGAAAAGACAAATCGGTGATATTGGCTTCATTGACACAAATCTCATAGATGCATATTCGGTTGAATTTCAGGAAAAAGATATTGAGGCCAACTTGCTACGATCATTGGTATTAAATCAAAACAAAGCTATAATACTCTTTCCTTACAACTTCAACTGAGTGTTACTTTCTTGTGCATATTCGGTTTCCCTTATTAGTCAAGGTTATAGTAATGTAATTGATGAGTTATGCATGCGTGCGCAGGTTCCATTATATTCTCCTAGAGATTAAGCTTGAGTAGGGACTAGTAACCGTCTTAGACTCGAGAGGAAAAGATCCCAAGGAGTATGCGGACATGACTGAAATGCTCGAGAAGTAAGTTAAATCGATCATTATCGCACCATATCGGCAACTTTGTTCACTTCCTGATATCAAGTAATTGTTTTCTTTGTCTCGCAGGGTTTGGAAAAAATTCACCTCAAAAGCTCTGGGACTGCCGAAGAAGCTGCAATTTAAACACCCGAAAGTAACTACTACTAGCATGTTCCGCGCATCTCCTAGTGATTCAAGCGCTAGTTTCATCAATACCATTTAGCATGCTTGCTTATCAGTTTGATTGACCTCTATTTCTTGTAAAGTGGTTGTCGCAGGAAGCCGGGAATAATTATTGTGGATACTACGTTTGCGAGTCCATCCGCCACACGACCTATGAGCGGGGCTACACTAAAAAACAATATGAAGTGCGTAAGCAATAATATTCAGAATTTTATTTTATTACCATCATTTGTGTTTATTTTCATTCATTCATATATATATGTATTGACCCCCATCTTTAAATTAGATGTTTCGGATGCGGGATGAACTCCTAGCACCAGATCGCATGCGAGCAATTCAAGAGGAATTGGCGGCATTCTTTCCTGACCACGTGCCCGATAAAGACGGAGAATGCCATGTGGACCCTGAGTTCATATATAATTAGGGGATTATATTGTAAGAGATCTTATATTGTATATATGTAGCCGGTAGCGTCGGATAGATATACGAAAACTTGTTGTTCGACCAATCTCTTGGAGAAGGAGAGGTCGATATCACTTCTCTCTATATGCATATGTTCATGACGATCTTCTGTTTCCTTCATTTTTGCTTACTACCTAGCGTGTCGAGTCCTCTCTATACGTATAGTACGTAGCGTCGACCAAGCACGGAGATAAGAGAGGACACTTCTCTCTATTAATTAGCTAACTAACACAATATATGAAACACCTAAATTAACCCTCCAAAACCCACTAAACCTACCCCTTCAAAAAAAATCTCATCTCCTACGAGCTGCTGTCGCGTGAATGCCTGTTGGTCCTGGTTGGTGCCACCAACCAGGACCAAAGGGCCTCCTGCCTGGGCTCGCCGCACCGGCCACATGGAGGCCCATCTATCCTACCGGGACTAAAGGCCTAGGGCTTTCGTAACGACCCTTTAGTCCTGGTTCAGCAACTGGGACAAATGGCCCTTACGAACCGGGACAAATGGCCCTTTTTCTACTAGTGGAGTGGCATCAATCTGAGGCAACCACTTCGGGCAGGAAAGGGTGCAAGTGAGGGAGAGGGTTTTGGGTGGGTCCAAGGAGTCGGACACGTGCATGGCAGTGGTTCGGACGCCCGCTAAGCCCCCGGGTTGCTTCCAGTTTTGCAGAAATTGGATGCCCCGACCGATCTGCCGACGTATGGGGTATCACGTTGGATGGCACATCGCATTCGGACCACGTGACCGGATGGATGCAGGCAGTTTGAGGACAGCATTCGAGATTCCTTAAGAACGTAGGAGCCAACTCCTCCTCAAAATCAGTGTGCATGCACGCACATAGAAGAGTAGAGTGGTTATCAGAACTTACTACCTGTTGAATAACAAAACAAAAGTAAAGTTTAAATTTAGCTCACCAATTTCTGATAGAACCGATCATTGGCCACAGTTGAACGTGAGTGGTGAAGAGAGTTTCAGAGATTGATGATCTCCAAGCAATTTGTCTCCATAAAATTGCTATGGACTAAACACACGAAAACTCGCAAGGGCACATGGGTGCTTGGTGACTTGCAAAGTCGTTGAATCCCGCAGGAGAGCACAAGTTTTAAACCTTAGTTGCCGAAACTTATGATTTTGTTAGTGGTACGTTTTGAAACTTACGATTTTATCGGTTGCTCATACCAAGTTTCAGAAGTTGAAACTTGATAAAGTTTAAAAAAAACAATCATCAAAACATATTAAAAATGATTTCATTTGAAAGCGCATGTGATCGAGAACATGTATATACAAACGAAACTTAATTTAGACTTTTAGTTTAAAAGATATGAAAGATTAAAAATGAAAAGTCAAAAGAAAAAAGAGGGTTGCGTGCCCCCGCACCTATGCTACAAATCCTCTCCTTATATAATATGGAATTTTGGTTGAAGAATATGACTACCTGCAATGTACACAGAAGACTTAAATGATTATTATCTTCTACAGAGATTACAAATGACCGTATTGTATAATGCAAATAATCATCGGATATACACTTAGACCACTACTTGATTTTTTTTAACTTCTACGCAACTCCTTGCCGCCGTTCCGTGCACCGATTATTGCATACAGTCTTCTATTATTACAAAAATTTCATAATTCAAAACATCTCAGACATATGTGCAGTGCAGAAGGCAAAAAGGATTAGATCAACCAAATGGTAATAATATTACATGACGCCTCGTGCTTCAATAATTCTATAATGACCACCAACCATATCATTTGAACATAGCCCCTAGCTAATGTTTCCCATTGGCTACACCCAGAATCCATGAACTTCCAACCCTCTATTAGCTGTAGATAAGACTGCATACTGATCCACCTGGAAGCCATGAAAATTACCTTAAAAATGCAAATTCTCATGCTAATAAAAACAGTATCAGTACTACAATTTCATCTCACCCAAAATAAAATCGCATATAACCCCATAGATTGAGCCTTAACATAGGGTGAATTCCCACCCACTAATTTTCGAACATACTCGTAGTATTTGTATATGATAATAAGACATATGCTACATGAACAATACACCATGAAATGGTAGCAAACAGGTAATATAGAAACAAATGCCCATTATCTGTCAGGACCCCGATTCCAAGCCACATCGATCTAGCCGGTAACACCTCATATCACTTTGCGGCCTCACGCACGGTATCCCACGGGTGTCGCCTTACCATTGCCCGGGACCGTTTGCGCCTTTTGGCTCATGTATATGATAGTGTCGCTAGCATCCATACGACAGAGAACCCGGGCCGACATGGCTAGTCGTGAACCCAAAGCGGCACAGACCTATGGAGACAGGCATACATGAATCACATCGAGCATGTCGGTCATCAGCGAGTGATTCCGGGCTGTAGCACTAGGCTAACAGGACCCGGGGAACCGGGGCTGTAGCAGGCTAGGCAGGACTCCGAAAGTCACCGCGTGACATTTCCCCGAAGGGACAGACATAGGAATGAAGTGAAACACATGCCTGCCAGTCAAGTGTCCTGAACAGTAGTGTTGGGCTAGCAGGACTCCGGTGAACCGGGCTGTAGCGGACTACTATGGCTCGAGGAACACTAGACTACATTTCCCCATAAGAAAGGCTGCCAAGGATAAACAACTAGATTGTCGGATCCCACTCATACCAAGCATTTCAATCATACACACAATATGCCTGATATGAGTACATACAACATGGCATCACAACAGAACTCTACAACTCAAGTACTTTATTTAAAGGCTCCAGAGAGCCATAAATAACATGTTCATACAGACTGGGGTCACGTGACCCGACACTCAAGTCATACAATCATACAAGCACAACCGAAAGCAACTAGTCTGAGTATAGACACTAGAAAGAAAGAAGGCTTCTCGAAGCCTGTCTATCTACATAGGGCCCTCCATGGCCAGGATCACCACCTGGGTGGCTAGTCACTCATCGACGTCAAGGTCTACGTAGAACCCATCCGAGAGGGCGGTGTTGTTGTCTAAAAACAGTAATTAAGCAAACATGAGTACAAAGGTACTCAGCAAGCCTTACAACAGAACCTACTATACATGCTTATTCTCAAGAAGGTGGTGGGGTTATTGCAGCAAGCCAGCTTTGACTCTTGGCTAAGCTATCCTACGGAACTTCACTAGTAAAATAGTTTTCGCACACGAGTCCACTACTCACCAACACAATACTCCACCAGGGATTGTCCCTCGTCATCCTACAAGAGGGCCATCCTCGGTACTCACACTTATCTTGAGACTTTTAGTAGTATTCATTAACTTGTCTATGAACTGTATAGGCAACCAAGTAGTCCTTTACCGCGGACGCGGCTATTCGAATAGTTTTATACCCTGCAGGGGTGTACTTCGTCACACATGTTTCCACCACTTAGCGTCTGCACACGACATGTGCTCGGCAGACTTCAAGCGAAAACCGACGTGGGTGTAGACCACGACCTGAATAACCTCACAAGTCTCTACTCCAGGTTTATCGCCTATTCAGGTTCCATCCGCAAGGAAATCCGGCCGGGGTGTCCTCAACGGCCCAAAACGATGTGTACAGGGTTCCCGAGACACCAAACGGGCAACTCGGTACACCGTGCCATGGTGTATCTACCGCATCATAGCCCACCCCTATGGTCAGGGCTACGCACGGCCGCCAACACATAACCTACAAACACCAGAAACTAGTTGCAACTCCTGGACAGAGGACGAGATGGGTCAGTAAGTCGAGCGGGGTCATATTTCAAGGCCCAATGTGTGGTAGTAACTGAATCTTAAATCATGCATACAGATCTCAGTTCTTCTGGACGGCCTCAATGAAACAACCCACCATGTACTCCTACATGGCCTCTCATCGATACCTTTACCAAAACATGTTCAACACATCCCTCACATTACCGACATAAGCATTTCAATCTAGCCCATCACCCAGATGAACCAGACCTGACACAACTCCAAGCATAGCAGGCATAGCAAGATAGGAATCACATACATGGCTCAATCAACTCCTACACATGCTAGTGGGTTTCATCTAGTTACTGTGGCAATGACAGGTCATGCAGAGGATAACGGTTCAACTACCATAGCACACAGCAGTTTGAATCGCGTTGTCTTAATGCAGTAAACAAGAGCAGAAGCGAGAACATGGGTTTGTATCGGAATGATCAATGGGTTGCTTGCTTGTTGTAGAGGTAGTAGGGTACTGCCCTTCAAACGGATACTCGGGGTTATCCTCGGAGGCAGAACCTACCACGAAAGACACACCGAACATAATCAACACATGGCAATATGCAACAATATGATGCATGCTATGACATGGCAAGATGAAAGTGTCTTGGCCTAACGCAAGATAAAACAGAAGGGGATGAACTCATTTGAATCAAAGATTCAAATATTAGCTCATTAAACATGGCCTTATTAGTGCATTACCTTATTCTGCTTAAACAGCAAGGTAAACTTGTTTTGTCATGCATGAAACCATTACAGATGGATAGATTGAATTTTTCTGATCATTTTTCATATATAAATCTTTGCATTTGGTGCTATGGTTGATTTTCTATGATTTTTAGAAGTTTTGACTATTTTTCTGGAATTTTATATTAAAGAATAAATCCAGTAATTGAATTAATGCGTCAGCACTGCGTCACTGTGACGTCAGCGGGTCAAAGGCGCCAGCCCAGGTCAAACCTGACTGGTGGGCCCCTTCTGTCAGTCCCTCAGCTAACTAACAGAGTTAGTTAGTGTTTAGTTAGCACTAAACTGGGTTAGTTAGGTCCTAGGCCCACATGTCAGTGAGAGAGGGTTAGTTAACGACGTCATTAACCTCTAATAGAGTGATTAGCTCTAATTTAAACTAATCTAAATTAGTTAGAAGCCGGACCTACATATCAGTGTCTCAGACGGAGTCAAACTGGGGTCAAACCCCTGGTCAGCGGGGTTAATCCCGCCGGCGTCGAGTCGATGAGGAGGTCGAGGATGGCAGCGCGGAGCTAATGGGCTTGTCGAAGGGGCGAGGGGGTGGCTCTGGTGACGACTACGGCGAACGGCGGCGAGGATCGCGCTCGGCCATCGCGGGAGAGGGTGAGGGAGACGAGGGGGAGAGTGAGGGAGGAAGAGAGGGGACGTGGGGGTCGGCGTGGCACCCCTGGACGTCTCCAGGGCGTCGGCAGAAGCAGGAGGTGGCCGGCGTGTGGCCGCGGGCGCCGGCCACGCGCTCCTCATCCTCCTGGCGGGAGGAGGAGGACGACTGGCAAGGCCAGTCGGCTGGGCCGAGCCAGGTGGGCTGGGCCAGCATAGGTGAGGCCCAGGTGGTTTCCCTCTCTCTCTTTTTTTTGATTTGTTTCTGTTTTCTATTATTTTTTTGCAACTGTTGGGCTTTATTAAAAATACTAAAATGTTTCCAAAAATCCTAAAAATAATTGTGGGCTCTGTTTAGAATATTTCCAACAGCAAACATTTATTTCTAGAATTATTTGAGCATTTAAATTATTTTATAGCATTTAAATGCCCAAAATCAAATACTTATGATTTAATTCAATGACCTTCTATTGACCTAGAAAATTGTGCACCAATTTTGCCAGAGGTTCTAACCCAAGACAAAGAGGGTGAATTTTTTAGAAGGGCATTTCAGGTTCATTGAAAATAATTTTAGTAAACCCTAGTTGTTTCCAGGGGGTGTTGGGGGTTCTGTCATCCCCATTTCAAACTTAAAAGGAAATTAAACATGATGCACACTCTAATGCTTGAACTAGCTAGGGTGTGAGAACTCACCCCCACTCAAAAGAATCTCTACCCGAGATTTAGGATCCTCCGGGAAGAAGGTGGGGTACTCGAGTCGAAGACGATCCTCCCTTTCCCAAGTGGCTTCTTTCTCGGAATGTTGTGACCATTGAACCTTGAGAAACTTGATATTATGACGTTGAGTGGTACGCTTGGCTTGATCAAGGATACGAATGGGATATTCCTGATAGGAGAGGTTATCTTGTAGATCAAGCGTTTCGTGGTCCACTCCACGGATAGGATCCGCGAAGCAACACCTGAGTTGTGAAACATGGAAGACATCGTGAACTCTGGAAAGATGCGGAGGTAGTTCCAATTGGTAGGCAACTTCTCCTCGTTTGGCAAGAATGCGAAAGGGTCCAATGTAATGAGGAGCCAATTTGCCTTTGATACTGAAACGATGGGTTCCCTTTAACGTGGTAACCCGAAGGTAGGCCTTCTCGCCGACTTCATAAGTCATAGGCTTATGTTTACGATCATATTGACTCTTTTGACGAGATTGGGTTGTTTTCAATTTCTCACGAATAACGCGAACCTGCTCTTCTGCTTCCTGAATCATATCCGGGCCAAAGAGTTGTCTTTCCCTGGTTTCTGACCAGTTAAGAGGCGTTCGACATTTTCGTCCATAGAGAACTTCGAAAGGAGCCTTGCCCAAGCTGGCTTGATAACTATTGTTATAAGCAAACTCCGAGAATGGGAGGCAATTCTCCCAACCCATTCCGAACGAGATGACAGAGGCTCGGAGCATATCTTCCAGAATTTGATTAACTCATTCAACTTGACCACTTGATTGAGGATGGAAGGCGGTGCTAAAGGAGAGACGAGTTCCCATAGCATTTTGGAAACTTTCCCAAAATCGAGAGGTGAAGAGACTCCCATGGTCTGAGTTAATTTCCAATGGGACACCATGAAGAGACACTATTCGAGAGATGTATAAATCGGCTAGCTGGCTAGCGGTGATACTCTCACGAACAGGTAGAAAGTGGGCTACTTTGGAAAGTCGGTCGATCACGACGAAGATGGCATTATTCTCTCTCTTGGTCCTGGGAAACCCAGTGATGAAATCCATACTGATTTGATCCCATTTCCATTCAGGAATAGCCAAAGGTTGAAGGGTGCCAGCAGGCCGTTGATGCTCTGCTTTAACTCGATGACAAACGTCGCAATTAGCAATGTATTGAGAGATTTCTCTCTTCATCCTAGTCCACCAAAACCTCTGGCGTAGGTCTTGATACATTTTAGTACTACCGGGATGAATGGTGAGAGGGGATTCATGAGCTTCCTTAAGGATCAACTGGCGTAGATGTTGTTTCTTGGGAACCACCAAACTATTCTCGAAGAAGACAGCACCCCGCTTATCCATGGAAAAACATTTAGCAACTCCACTAGCAATGTTTTCCTTAATCCGGGATATGCCCTTATCACGCTTCTGGGCAGCTATGATTTGATCCATAAGGGTAGGTTTCGCCACCAGGGTGGATAGGAATCCTCAAGGAACAATGTGAAGATTAAGCTTACGGAATTCCTCATGGAGAAGTGGTTGACTTTGTTGTAAAATCAGGTTGTTACAATAGGATTTACGACTTAGTGCATCAGCCATGACATTGGCTTTGCCCGGGGTGTAAGTTATTCCTAAGTCGTAATCCGAGATCAACTCGACCCAACGTATTTGCCTGAGATTCAAATCTGGTTGGGTGAAGATATATTTCAAACTTTGGTGATCGGTGAAGATCTCGCAACGATTACCGAGGAGGTAATGTCGCCAAGTTTTAAGTGCATGGACTATAGCTGCAAGCTCTAGATCATGTGTGGGATAATTTTCCTCATGTGGGTGTAATTGCCGTGAAGCATAGGCAATTACCTGACGATCTTGCATGAGTATGCAACCTAGTCCTTGTCGCGAGGCGTCGCAATAGATAATAAAGTCCTTGGAGAAATCTGGTGGTACCAGTACGGGAGCAGATGTCAGGCGTCTTTTCAGTTCCTGAAAGCTGAACTCACACTGTGGAGTCCACTCGAACTTTTTATCTTTCTTGAGGAGTTCAGTTAGAGGTTTAGCAACCTTGGAGAAATTCTCGACGAAGCGGCGGCAATAGCTCGCTAAGCCAAGGAAGCTCCGAACTTGCTTAACCGTCTCAGGTGGAGTCCAATCAAGGACGGCTTGAACTCGCTCGGGATTGACAGCAATACCCTTACCAGAGATTACATGGCCTAGATAGGTCACTTCTGGCAACCAAAATTCACACTTGGAGAATTTGGCATAAAGGCGATGCTCTCGAAGTTTCATCAATACCAGCCTTAGATGCTCGGCATGTTCCTCTTCATTCTTGGAGTAGATGAGTATGTCATCGAGGTATACTATGACGAATTTATCCAAGTACTCCATGAAGACCGAGTTCATTAACCGAGAGAAGGTAGCTGGGGAATTGGTTAAACCGAAGGACATAACGGTGTACTCGTATTGGCCATAACGAGTAACAAAGGCCGTTTTGGGAATGTCCCCGTTTCTTTTTGATTTGATGGTAGCCCAACCTCAAATCCATCTTGGAAAAGACTGAGGATCCAGCGAGCTGATCATACAGATCGTTGATCCTGGGAAGTGGATATTTGTTCTTGATGGTGACCAAATTGACAGGTCGGTAATCCACAACCATTCGATCCGTTCCATCCTTCTTCTTGACGAAGAGGATGGGGCAAGCCCAAGGAGAGGAACTAGGACGGATGAAAGCCTTTTTCAAGGACTCATCGAGTTGGTTCTTAAGCTCGGCTAGTTCTAAGGGTGCCATCTTGTAGGGTCTTCTAGAAATTGGAACGGTTCCTGGGACAAGGTCTATCACAAACTCGACATCCCTGTCAGGTGGAACACCTGGTAGTTCTTCTGGAAAGACATCTGGAAAGTCTCGGACTACCGGAACATCCTCAAGGTCTAGAAGGGGGTTCGCATTTAGGGAGTAAAGCTGGCGCTTGGCCACTCGAGTTAAGACATTGACTGTCTTGCCCGATGGGTGAGTAAGTTGAACGGTTCTAGTGGCACAATCAATCTTAGCATAATGAGCTAACATCCAGTCCATACCCAAGATGATGTTTATGTCCGAGGACTTGAGAGCTATTAAGGATGCAAGGAAGATAAGTCTATCGACAAGAATTTCGTTCCCATGGCTTACTCTAGAAGTTTGCCATTTGGAACCCGGAGTTTGAATTACCATGGAAGTGGGCATGTCACAGAATGTCGTGTTATGCAATCGAGCATAGTTCTCGGATATGAATGAATGAGATGCTCCAGTATCGAAAAGAACAGATGTCGTATGGCAGTTAACAAGGAGCGTACCAAGGACGACGTTAGGATCCTCATGAGCCTCCTCGGCTGAAACATAGTTGACATGGCCACGGGCAGTGGTGGCCGGCTTGGCGTAGAATGTCTTTCCCGCGGGCTTACCACGGCCAACGGACTTTCCAGTTTGATTGGGGTTGTTATTCTGGGGACACTCTCGGCTATAGTGACCCGGCTCTCCACACTTAAAGCATGTCACCACATTGGGGCGTGGAGCGGCGTTAGCAGCGGGGCCACCATAGGGCTTGGGCGGTGCAAACTGCTGGTTGGGACGAGGCGCCTCAAAGGATAGCCTCGGGATGAACCTAGGTGGCAGCGCCGTGCTTGGGATCCACACCCGGCGCTTCTGAGCTCCAGAGCCCGATGAAGAGCCAAAATCACGTGAGTGCTTGCGTGAAGCGTCATAATCAGTCTGGCCTGTCTCAGCACTGATGGCTTTATTGACCAACTTCTGAAAGGAGGTGCACTCGTGCAAACGAAGATCGCGGCGAAGCTCAGGGCTAAGTCCCTTGCGGAACCTTGCCTGCTTCTTAGCGTCAGTAGATACCTCTTCAGGGGCATAACGTGCCAGATTCCCAAATTCACGACTATAAGCATCCACAGGCAGTCTTCCTTGGGTGAAGTTGCAGAACTCCTCCCTCTTGTGATCCATGAGACCTTCCGGAATGTGATGCTCACGGAAAGCCTCACTAAATTCAGCCCAAGTAGTGATTTGGCCGACCGGGCACATAGCTTCGAAGTTTTCCCACCAAAGGCTAGCAGGGTCTTCGAGGTGATAGGCAGCATAAGTAACCTTGTTGGCTTCGGCTACGTTGGCAGAACGTAGCTTTTGGGTGATGCTGCGAAGCCAGTCATCCGCGTCGAGGGGCTCGACAAAATGGTTAAACTTTGGTGGGTACAACTTGATAAAGTCATTGATTGACACCAAGTCATTTCGCGGGTGGCGTGCAGTGTTCTGCTCAATCCGCTGCAACAGGCGGTTAGTCTCACGCTTGTTTCTTTCCGCCTCCAGCATTACTTCGGCCAGAGAAGGCGGGTGAGGCAGATTTTCACCCCTAGCTGCACTGGCTTCCCCCTGCTCCGGGGCAGCAGGGTTGCTACGGGTGTTGACCATCCTAGGAGAAAACAAGACAACGGTTTAGATAAGGATGGCTCAAACTTAGCAAGGAAGTGCAGAATGTAATGGATAACACGGAATGCAGAGATGTTCATCCGTATGTCATGGTAATATAAAACTGCCATATATATACCAACGGTCATACAGATCATACATAGTTTAGTACAAGCCCGGGCTACAGTACAACTATGTTGAAAGACGTTACATCTCATCGGAGGCATTCCAAGCTCCTATACATTATTTGCCTACACCTCCGGAATTGATTACACACAAAGTCATATTCCACAAGTCACGCAGGACAGTGGAGATACAACTACTACAATACTAGTGATACTACTACTAATTCAGACACCTCCATAGCCTGGAAGTTCAACGTGATCATCCGGGAACAGACGGTCCTGAGGAGCCTGTGGACCATAGGGGCTAGGATGAGGTCTTGGACCAACAAACGGTGGCCTGCGGGGACCACGGGGTGGGGTGATGCCTCCCACATCACGCCAATCCACCATGTCTGGCAGAGCAGATCTCACAGGATACAGATCCCTTGTATCCATACATCCAGCTTGCACCACAGGTGCAAACCGAGTCAATGTAGCCCAATGATCAGCACGGGTATTGAGAAGCTCCAGCCTCAAGGCCCGATTCTCTCGGTCCTTATCTTCGAGCATCTCAGCAGTGGTATGAGTTAATGAGTCCTCCTGAGTGGAGTTAGCATAGATAGCTTGAAGATACCCTTGCGCTCCCGGAAGTGAAGCTGGCATGTAACGGAAGTCGGTGTTCCGAAGCAGGCCAGTCCGGACTCGCATGATGGTCATCATGGAATAGGCGGCATCCTGCACAGCCATCTCAACAGTAACCCCGAGTCCATAGGAACAGTGAAGGGGCTCGGTAGATCCAGGATAAGAAGGAAATATCCTGACGGTGCAGAAATATTGGCTTTGATTAAAGTCACGGAATTGCTCTTCGACGGTGTATTCGGGATACCAACGGTAACCTGTCTTGATCATTACCTGGACTAACATAGCAGTATGACCGGGCACGTCAAGGCACCGGGTCAGGCGAACCACTTGGTTTTGAACACGGTTGGCCATCTGAAAGCACAACCACAATGCAAAGACATTAGAATTTCTAGGGAAAATTGGACAGCATAACAATTGTAAATGCTCAGAAAAAGATTTGAGACATCCACAACAGTTCGCAATACCACTCAACAACATCATATCAAGGTTCTGATCCAATTAGCAACATACTAAAAATAGTAGAAACTAAACTAGGCTTGTAACAACAATCCTATAAGCTACTACGGATTAGTAAGACGTGAACCTGATAGAAGAAGAGAGCCTAGTCCTTAACCCACGTTGAATGAGAAGAGAATGACTCAGATCAGAGGGCATAAGGTAAAGGAGTAAAAGATACTTATGTTCCCTCCCACAATCAATTACCCTACATATAACTAAAGCATTTCTAGACTCGACATCGACCAGTTTGGCTCAACGAACCTACAGGCAGTCCGGCTCTGATGCCAACGCTGTCAGGACCCCGATTCCAAGCCACATCGATCTAGCTAGTAACACCTCATATCACTTTGCGGCCTCACGCACGGTATCCCACGGGTATCGCCTTACCATGGCCCAGGACCATTTGCGCCTTTTGGCTCACGTATATGATAGTGTCGCTAGCATCCATATGACAGAGAACCCGGGCCGACATGGCTAGTCGTGAACCCAAAGCGGCACAGACCTATGGAGACAGGCATACATGAATCACATCGAGCATGTCGGTCATCAGCGAGTGATTCCGGGCTGTAGCACTGGGCTAACAGGACTCCGGGGAACCCGGGCTGTAGCAGGCTAGGCAGGATTCCGGAAGTCACCGCGTGACATTTCCCCGAAGGGACAGACATAGGAACAAAGTGAAACACATGCCGGCCAGTCAAGTGTCCTGAACAGTAGTGCTGGGCTAGCAGGACTCCGGTGAACCGGGCTGTAGCGGACTACTATGGCTCGAGGAACACTAGAATACATTTCCCCATAAGAAAGGCTACCAAGGATAAACAACTAGATTGTCGGATCCCACTCATACCAAGCATTTCAATCATACACACAATATGCCCGATATGAGTACATACAACATGGCATCACAACAAAACTCTACAACTCAAGTACTTTATTTAAAGGCTCCAGAGAGCCATACATAACATGTTCATACAGATAGGGGTCACGTGACCCGACACTCAAGTCATACAATCATACAAGCAAAAGCGGAAGCAACTAGTCTGAGTACAGACACTAGAAAGAAAGAAGGCTTCTCGAAGCCTGTCTATCTACATAGGGCCCTCCATGGCCAGGATCACCACCTGGGTGGCTAGTCACTCGTCGACGTCAAGGTCTACGTAGAACCCATCGGAGGGGGCGGTGTTGTCGTCTGAAAACAGTAATTAAGCAAACATGAGTACAAAGGTACTCAGCAAGTCTTACAACAGAACCTACTATACATGCTTATTCTCAAGAAGGTGGTGGGGTTATTGCAGCAAGCCAGCTTTGACTCTTGGCTAAGCTATCCTACGGAACTTCACTAGTAAAATAGTTTTCGCACACGAGTCCACTACTCACCAACATAATACTCCACCAGGGATTCTCCCTCGTCATCCTACGAGAGGGCCATCCTCGGTACTCACACTTATCTTGAGACTTTTAGTAGTATTCATTAACTTGTCTATGAACTATATAGGCAACCAAGTAGTCCTTTACCGCGGACGCGGCTATTCGAATAGTTTTATACCCTGCAGGGGTGTACTTCGTCACACATGTTTCCACCACTTAGCATCTGCACACGACATGTGCTCGGCAGACTTCAAGCGAAAACCGACGTGGGTGTAGACCACGACCTGAGTAACCTCACAAGTCTCTAGTCCAGGTTTATCGCCTATTCAGGTTCTATCCGCAAGGAAATCCGGCCGGGGTGTCCTCAACGGCCCCAAACGATGTGTACAGGGTTCCCGAGACACCAAACGGGCGACTCGGTACACCGTGCCATGGTGTATCTACCGCATCATAGCCCACCTCTAGGGTCAGCGCTATGCACGGCCGCCAACACATAACCTACAAACACCAGAAACTAGTTGCAACTCCTGGACAGAGGACGAGATGGGTTAGTAAGTCGAGCGGGGTCATATTTCAGGGCCCAATGTGTGGTAGTAACTGAATCTTAAATCACGCATACAGATCTCAGTTCTTATGGACGGCCTCAATGAAACAACCCACCATGTACTCCTACATGGCCTCTCATCGATACCTTTACCAAAACATGTTCAACACATCCCTCACATTACCGACATAAGCATTTCACTCTAGCCCATCACCCAAATGAACCAGACCTGACACAACTCTAAGCATAGCAGGCATAGCAAGGTAGGAATCACATACATGGCTCAATCAACTCCTACACATGCTAGTGGGTTTCATCTAGTTACTGTGGCAATGACAGGTCATGCAGAGGATAAGGGTTCAACTACCGTAGCACACAGCAGTTTGAATTGCGTTGTCTTAATGCAGTAAACAAGAGCAGAAGCGAGAACATGGGTTTGTATCGGAATGATCAATGGGTTGCTTGCCTATTGTAGAGATAGTAGGGTACTGCCCTTCAGACGGATACTCGAGGTTATCCTCGGAGGCAGAACCTACCACGAAAGACACACCGAACATAATCAACACATGGCAATATGCAACAATATGATGCATGCTATGACATGGCAAGATGAAAGTGTCTTGGCCTAATGCAAGATAAAACATAAGGGGATGAACTCATTTGAATCAAAGATTCAAATATTAGCTCATTAAACATGGCCTTATTAGTGCATTACCTTATTCTGCTTAAACAGCAAGGTAAACTTGTTTTGTCATGCATGAAACCATTACAGATGGATAGATTGAATTTTTCTGATCATTTTTCATATATAAATCTTTGCATTTGGAGCTATGGTTGATTTTCTATTATTTTTAGAAGTTTTGACTATTTTCTGGAATTTTCTATTAAAGAATAAATCCAGTAATTGAATTAATGCGTCAGCACTGCGTCACTGTGACGTCAGTGGGTCAAAGGCGCCAGCCCAGGTCAAACCTGACTGGTGGGCCCCTTCTGTCAGTCTCTCAGCTAACTAACAGAGTTAGTTAGTGTTTAGTTAGCACTAAACTGGGTTAGTTAGGCCCTGGGCCGACATGTCAGTGAGAGAGGGTTAGTTAACGACGTCATTAACCTCTAACAGAGTGATTAGCTCTAATTTAAACTAATCTAAATTAGTTAGAAGCTGGCCCCATATATCAGTGTCTCAGACAGAGTCAAACTGGGGTCAAACCCCTGGTCAGTGGGGTTAATCCCACCGGCGTTGAATCGATGAGGAGGTCGAGGACGGCAGTGCGGAGCTAATGGGCTTGTCAGAGGGGCGAGGGGGTGGCTCTGGTGACGACTACGGCGAACGGCGGCGAGGATTGCGCTCGGCCATTGTGGGAGAGGGTGAGGGAGACGAGGGGGAGAGTGAGGGAGGAAGAGAGGGGGACGTGGGGGTCGGCGTGGCACCCCTGGACGTCTCCAGGGCGTCGGCAGAAGCAGGAGGTGGCCGGCGAGTGGCCGCGGGCGCCGGCCACGCGCTCCTCATCCTTTTGGGGGGAGGAGGAGGACGACTGGCAAGGCCAGTCGGCTGGGCCGAGCCAGGTGGGCTGGGCCAGCACAGGTGAGGCCCAGGTGGTTTCCCTCTCTCTCTTTTTTTTTGATTTGTTTCTGTTTTCTATTTTTTTGCAACTGTTGGGCTTTATTAAAAATACTAAAATGTTTCCAAAAATCCTAAAAATAATTGTGGGCTCTGTTTAGAATATTTCCAACAGCAAACATTTATTTCCAGAGTTATTTGAGCATTTAAATTATTTTATAGCATTTAAATGCCCAAAATCAAATACTTATGATTTAATTCAATGACCTTCTATTGATCTAGAAAATTGTGCACCAATTTTGCCAGAGGTTCTAACCCAAGACAAAGAGGGTGAACTTTTTAGAAGGGCATTTCAGGTTCATTGAAAATAATTTTAGTAAACCCTAGTTGTTTTCAGGAGGGTGTTGGGGTTCTGTCATCCCCATTTCAAACTTAAAAGGAAATTAAACATGATGCACACTCTAATGCTTGAACTAGCTAGGGTGTGACATTATCATCACATATTTTTTGTACAACCTTGCCATATATGTATTCTTTGGCTATCTTTAGTGAAAACAACTCGTTCGTTACAATTTCAAACATTTATTTACAAATGAGCCTAGGCCCTTTAGCCCGACCCGGACAACTTTATAACCTGCCCATACAATTGTTGGAACTTGGGTATCAAGGTCTATCTCAGTCAACTCAACTGAACAGTCGCCTATAGCTAGTGAGGCACATAGGTGTCAACAATTGCTATGCATCACACATCGTCGTCGGCAAATTTGATAATTTTAACCTGTGAATGAAATCATTTCACAAAATGAATTGCCCTTAAAAAAATTCACTCAGGTGACTTTTTTGAGTGGCGCCCGACACGAAGGCGCCACACTATATTGTGTAGCGCCTGACTGACAGGCGTTGCACGCCTAGCCAGCGTCGCACCCGTGTGATCCAAAAATTACTAAGTCAGTGTGCAGCGCCTGAGAGCTAGACGCCACACCTATACAGTATAGCGCCTAGCTTCTAGGCGTTGCACTAGTGGTTTAGTGCAACCACTAGTGCAATGTCTAGAAGCTAGGCGCTACACTATATAGTGTGACGCCTAGCTCTTAGGCTCTGCACATTGACTTAATAATTTTTAGGCAGTCCGGGATGCGACGTTGGCCAGGTATGTAGCGCCTGTCAGTCAGGCGTTGCACAGTGTTGTGTGACGCCTTCGTGTCGGGCACCACTCAAAAAGGTCAGCTGAGTGATTTTTTTTTTAAAAAAGGGTTCATTTTGTGAAATGAATTCATTCACACGTTAAAATTGTCAAATTTACCCACATCGTCCAGGAGAGCACATCAACATTTCTCTTTTGCAGGCTTGTCTCTGCCACCTACCTCTAGTAGTACGTGCATGCGCTTGTACTGTGGACACCCATACATGGCTATAGGCAAGGGTCCACACTAGCTTTCCCATGCGTTCTCTCTGTCTATAAAAGATCCTTCAAATTTGTCCTTTTCTCCCTGTCTTACCTTGTTGTTCACTATCAATGAATGTAAGTACATATGATATTGACGACACAAATGCCTAACATACTAGATTAATTATCACCCTACCATAATGCACATCCTCGTGGATTATATATTTCGCTCTCCCGCACCCCTCAACCATAATTAGTACATGCTATTACAGTCCAGAAACAATGGATGTCATATCTGCCAACTACAAAGCGTTTGTGGCAATTTTTTCAATCTCGATATCTTTCATCTCAGTATCTCGAACATACTCATAGCAATAGGATGCGTATGAATGCATTCATAAGGGTAACGTACATGCGTGTTCGTGAGGGTCTGCTTCTATAATGTGTTTCTAAAAAAAGGAGCATCCGCTAGCAAATTGCTCCAATTCCATCACAAGAATACATTGAAAGATTCAAAGCTGATGTTGTTAGCAAATATATCAAGTAACGTCTATTAAAAAAATCAAGTAATGCAGCGTGCAAGTACCCACATTGTAGGGTAATACAAGGACGCAGCTTCGGTGCCTTAAAGGCACCTATCTTTGGGTCACTGACATGTGGGCCAGCCACCTGTTGTGCTCACGTGTCATAGACACAAAGGTAGGTACCTTAAGGCACCGAAGCATCGTCCGTAATACAATGGGGTAGTGGTGCGAAGAGCCGAAGACATGGCGTCTGCTTTTCACTAGGTTCTGTAAACCTATGAGATCAAAGGGTGAAATCATAGATGATGTTTCGAATAGTTTAGCTGGCAGGGTGTGAGAGCATCTCCAGCCGTTCGGCCCCCAGGGCGCCGAAAAAGAGCCGCCTCGGGGTGAGCAGGCGCTAGATTGGCGCGTGGGGACGACTTTGTTCCCAGTCATCGGCCCACAGGTTGCCTCGGGTTCGGCGATGTTCCATACAAATATATGCAAACTCGGCGATTTTTGCACGAACTCGGCGAAACATCATTGAAATTTATACAAAAAACATGAAAACATGCAAACTACACCCGAACTACATCTAAACTACGCCTAGTCGCCACCGCCACCGCCGCCGCCATCGCCATCATCTACACGCCGAGAAGCCTATAGAAGTGGGTGTAGTCGCCGCCGTCGCCATCGTCATCGTCGTCGCGCGGCTGGCTTGGGTCGGCGTAGTCCCTGCTGCAGCACTGGCCAGGGTCGCCGAGGCACGGTGGTGCGCTGAACGGCCCGGCCTCGTCCTCCTCGTCGCTGTCGAGGATGATGACGTGGCCCTCCTCGCGCCCGCGGCCCGGGTCTGGAGCTCCGCGTACGCCCGGCGCTGGCGGCGTACCTGCTCCCGGACGTAGTCCTCCTTAGCCCACTTGAGGGCGGACTCATCGTCGGTGGCCGCCATCTCGACGTGCTCCGGCTTCATCGGGAGCAGCCCCGGCTCCGGCTTCAGCCGGACCAGGCAGAAGGAACTGCGTGGGGAGGGCCGGGCACCCTCGTTGATGACGAGGGCGCCGCCGTGGGTGCGGGGTCTCCTCCGGTTCGGGCTTGACGGGGCGGAGCGCGGCCGGCGAGCCAGAGCCCGACGACGAGGACGACCCCGGCTCCATCCGCCGCGGCGTCTAGGAGCTACCACGGCGGCGAGAGAAGGATGGCCGCGGCGGGTACTCGAGGCGCGGCACGTTGCCGGTCTCGATGTGGTCGAGGACAGCCTCAAGGGTGTGGCCTAGCATGCCCCACCACTCGCGCCGCCCGTCGGCATTGAGGCGGCCCCGTGGGATGACATCGTTGGTGGAGGTGATATGCTCCTCGCGGCGGCGTTGTAAGTACATGGTCCAGAGGGTGTGGCTGTCGGCAGCGTAGCGCGGCTTGTTCCACTGCTCCTCCGCCAGGGACGAGCGGGGCGATCTCGGCCCGCCGCGCCGCCCCTTCGGGCACCGGTGGCACCGGGACGCCGCCGGCGCTCATCCTCCACGTCCCCGGCACCCGCATGTCCGGAGGCGTCCGCTGAAGGAAATATGCCCTAGAGGCAATAATAAAGTTGTTATTTGTATCATGATATGCCTTATATCATGATAGATGTTTATTATTTATACTAGAATTGTATTAACCGGAAACTTAGTATTTGTGTGAATACATAGACAAAATAGAGTGTCCCTGGTATGCCACTACTTGACTAGCTTGTTATTCAAAGTTGGTTAAGTTTCCTGACCATAGACATGTGTTGTCATTTGATGAATGAGATCACATCATTAGGAGAATGATGTGATGGACAAGACCCATCCGTTAGCTTAGCACACATGATCATTAAATTCTATTGCTATTGCTTTCTTTGTGACTTATACATGTTCCTCTGACTATGAGATTATGCAACGCCTGAATACCGGAGGAACACTTAGTGTGCTATCAAACGTCACACCGTAACTGGGTGAATATAAAGATGCTCTACAGGTGTCTCTGATGGTGTTTGTTGAGTTGGCATAGATCGTGATTAGGATTTGTCACTCCGTGTATCGGAGAGGTATCTCTGGGCCCTCTCGGTAATGATCATCACTATAAGCCTTGCAAGAAATGTGACTAATGAGTTAGTTATGGGATGATACATTACAGAACGAGTAAATAGACTTTCTAGTAACGAGATTGAACTAGGTATGATGATATCGACGATCGAATCTTGGGCAAGTAACATACCGATGACAAAGGGAAAAAGTTATGTTGTTATGCGGTTTGACCGATAAAGATCTTTGTAGAATATGTAGGAGCCAATATAAGCATCCTGGTTCCGCTATTGGTTATTTACCGGAGATGTGTCTCGGTCATGTCTACATAGTTCTCGAACCCATAGGGTCCGCACGCTTAGCGTTCGATGACGATTTGTATTATGAGTTATGTGATTTGATGACGGAAATTTGTTTGGTGTCCCGGATGAGATCACGGACATGACGAGGAGTCTCGAAATGATCGAGATGTAAAGATCGATATTGGAAGGCTATATTCGGACATCGGAAAGGTTCTGAGTGGTCCGGGTATTTTTTGGAGTACCGGAGAGTTACGGGAATTCACCGGGGGAAGTATTGGGCCTTCATGGGCCTTAGTGGAAAGGACAGAAAGGCCACAAGGGGAGGCCGCGTGCCCCCCATGGGCTGGTCCGAATTGGACTAGGGAGGGGGTGGCGCCCCCTTCTTTCCTTCTCCGTCTCCTTTTCCTTCCTTCTTCTCCTACTTGTACTAGGAAAGGGGGAAACCTACTCCTACTAGGAGTAGGAATCCCCCCTTGGACGCGCCCCTTGTGGCCATCCCTCCTCCTCCCCTCCATTATATACGGGGAAGGGGGGCACCCCGTAGACACACAAGTTGATCTTTAGCCGTGTGCGGTGCCCGCCTCCACAGTTTTCCACCTCGGTCATATTGTCATAGTGCTTAGGCGAAGCCCTGCATCGGTAAATTCATCATCACCATCACCACGTCATCATGCTGACGAAACTCTCCCTCGGCCTCAGTTGGATCTAGAGTTCGAGGGACGTCACTGAGCTGAATGTGTGCAGATCGTGGAGGTGTCGTGCGTTCGGTACTTGATCGGTTGGATCGCGAAGACGTTCGATTACATCAACCGCGTTACTAAACACTTCCGCTTTCGGTCTACAAGGGTACGTAGACACACTCTCCCCGCTCGTTGCTATGCTTCTCCTAGATAGATCTTGCGTGATCGTAGGAAATTTTTGAAATACTACGTTCCCCAACACCAGGTACTCGTCCTCGTAGAGCAGGCGCGCCTCCGTCTCTTGGAGGTGGCGGTGGCCGAAGCCGTTCGCCGCCGCGCTGTCGCCTGGGTACCTCTCGCACATCTTTTTCATCGGCGGGGAGAGGGGAGAGTGTTGCTTTCTGCGCCGGAGAGGTCGCCTTTTATAGCCATAGCTGGGCGGCGATGGGCTGCTTGCCGGCGACGCATGGCGGGACGCTCGTCGCGACGCATTCACCGCGCCGCCCATGAGGAATCAATGGAGGACGACCGGTGCGGCAGCCTTCGCATTGATTCCCGTGGGAACCGAGGCGATGAGGGCGACGAAGCGGCGTCTCGCTGACTCGAAGGGCCCATCCTCTTTCGCGCTAAAAAAGCTCGCCCCGGCACCCCCGGGCGCCCCCCAGCGCGCTGGGTTCAGGCTGGGTCCGCCGGCGTCAGTTTTTCCCCAAACCGGCGAAAAACGGGCTCCTGGGGACGCGACGCGGAAAAACCGCTTCGGAAGGGCCTATTGGGGGCGCGGCTGGAGATGCTCTGAGTAACTATGAAAAACCTTGTCGTCGTGTGGCCTAGATCTTCCATAAGATAACGAGGAGGATGGTGGACCAAATCTCTTGGTCGTGGCCTGGTGGACTGATGAAATTCCACAAAAGGAGCACAGAGTCGAGAACCAGGAACCACATTTGCCGCCAAACAACCATGGACCGGGGGCATACAATGAACATGTGCAAGGTGTCTTTGACCAGGGCATTGCTGTAAGATTGAATAGAACTATTGTTTATTGATTATTGTAGCCGCATATAGCAGTATATATAAGAGATTTACAAGCCAACTAGACCTATTACAATACGACTAGGACTAGATAACTTGAGAGGCAAGTAATAGTCTAACATCCCCCCGCAATATCAACGGGGGGCTCGACAACGTTGAGACTGGATCGAATATTACAAAATGATGTTGATGGTAGTCCCTTGGTAAAAATATCAGCAAATTGAGCCATAGAAGGAACATGCAGCACCGAAACTTGTCCAAGAGCCACCTTCTCACGAACAAAATGGATATCAATCTCAATATGTTTAGTCCGGCGGTGTTGAACAGGATTCCCGGACATGTAAACAGCTGAGATGTTATCACAATAAACAATGGTAGCATGTGCAAGCGGTCGATGCAACTCTAAGAGCAACTGATGAAGCCAGACTGTATCAGCCACATCATGTGCAACCACACAATATTCAGCTTCAGCAGACAAGCGGGAGACGGTTACTTGCCTTTTCGAGGACCAAGAAATCAAATTGTCACCAAGAAAAACACATAAACTGGATGTAGATCGCCGAGTGTCGGGACAACCAGCCCAGTCTGCATCAGAATACGCGGTGAGAGAGGTAGGGGAAGAATTGTTTATGTGGAGACCATGGTCGAGAGTACCTTTGAGATACCTAAGGATGCGCTCGATATGATTATAGTGAGGTATGCGAGGATC
Source organism: Triticum dicoccoides (assembly GCF_002162155.2). NCBI lineage: Eukaryota > Viridiplantae > Streptophyta > Magnoliopsida > Poales > Poaceae > Triticum > Triticum dicoccoides. The sequence continues at coordinate 519,519,481 of NC_041388.1, forward strand.
ATGCATATAGAGACAAGCTTGTTGGACAACAAAAGAAATTTCAGGACGAGTAATGGTAAGATACTGAAGGGCACCAGTAGGACTACGATAAAGAGTAGGATCATTGAAAGGATCACCATTGGCAGAAAGTTTGAAACTAGTGTCGACAGGAGTATGGGAAGGATGACAGTCTAGCATACCAGCACGGTTGAGAAGATCTAGGATGTATTGACGTTGGGAAAGAAACAGATCCGACGAATCACGAATCGCTGCAATGCCTAAAAATGATGAAGAAGACCAAGATCTGTCATAGAAAACTCAGATCAGAGATGAGTAATGATGCGTTCCCAAAAGGTTTGAGAAGAAGCAGTGAGAATGATATCGTCAACGTAAAGAACTAAGTATGCAATGTCAGAATTATGATGATGGACAAAGAGAGAAGCGTCAGAAAGAGAGGAAACAAAACCTATGGTTTGAATAAAGGAGGAGAAGCATTGAAACTATGCACGTGGAGCTTGTTTGAGACCATAGAGAGATTTTTGAAGAAGACAAACATGGTTTGGATAAGAAGGGTCTTCAAAACTGAGAGGTTGCTGATAGTAGACGATCTCTTGGAGAAAACCATGAAGGAAGGCATTTTTATGTCTAATTGGTGAATAGGCCAGGTGGAGGAGACAGCAAGGCTGAGAATAGTGCGTATGGTACTAGGCTTAACTACGGGAGAGAAAGTTTCATCGTAATCAATGCCATGTTGTTGGGAATAGCCGCGACATACCCAACGTGCTTTGTAGCGAGAGAGAGTACCATCAGAGTGAAACTTCTGACGAAACACCCACTTACCGGAGACAATGTTGGTATTGGAAGGACGAGGAACAAGCTGCCAAGTATTATTTTCAGTAAGGGCCGAATATTCTTCTTGCATAGCTGCAGCCCAATTAGGATCAAGAAGCGCAGTTTTGTAGGATTTGGGAACTTCGGACAAGGACAGGGTGGCGTGAAGGTTAAGACGATCTAAGGGTTGACGAAAACCTGATTTGGAACGAGTGCGCATAGAGTGGTCATTGACTGAGGGAATAGTGGGAACAACACAAATGGGAAGAGGAGCAACACGGATGTCCGGTGCAGCGGATGATGCGGACAATGGAGGGGATGGTGATGAATCAGTATGTGTGGGTGATGGTGCGGGAGGGGATGGTGGCGCATCAACATGTGTGGGGGATGGTGCGAGAGGGGATGGTGGCGCATCGGTATGTATGGGCGATGATGCAGGTGGCGAAGGTGGAGGGTTATGATTGGGTGTTGGCAGTGTAGGGGCATTAGGTTGGGATGATGGTGAAGAGGTATTTGGATATTGAGATTGCAGAAGAGGAGCATAAAAAGGGAAATGAGTAGGAGGGTGGTTAGGTGGGGAAGTAGTGAGTTGTGATGGAGAAGTACGTTGAGAAAATGGAAAGATATATTCTGCAAAGGTGACATGCTGAGATACAAGAACCCAACCGGTGTATAAGTCAAGGCAGCGATAGCCTTTGTGTTCATCCGAAAAACCGAGGAGAACACATGGGAGAGAGCAGGGAGAGATCTTATGAGCGGTGGTAGCGGAAGTGTTAGGAAAGCAGAGGCAACCAAAAACACGAATGTCGGAGTAGTTTGGATGACACAAAAACAGAGAAAAGTAGGGGGTGACATTGGGATTGGCTTTGGTGGGACGGATATTAAGAAGATATGTAGCGGTGTGGAGAGCCTCAACACAGTATTGGGAATGCATGGAAGATTGAAGAAGAAGGGTACGAATAATATCATTTATAGTACGAAGAGAACGTTCAGCTTTGCCGTTTTGAGGAGAAGTGCAGGGACAAGAAAAATGGAGAAGAATGTCATGGTTAAGAAAGAAGGTACGATTTTTAACATTATCAAATTCATGACCATTATCACATTGTATGAAGCGAATAAGGAGAAAGAAGTGCACGGAGACGTATCGCTGAAAATTGAGAAAGAGAACATGAACATCGGATTTTTTGCGGAGAGGAAAGGTCCAGACAAAGTGTGTAAAATCATCTAATATAACAAGATATTATTTAAAACCAGAGACACTAGCAATGGGCGATGTCCAGAGATCACAATGTATTAATTCAACGGGATAAGCGCTTGAAGAGCTAGACGAACTAAAAGAAAGACGCACATGCTTGCCTAATTCGCATGACTCACAAACGGAGGAATCGTGAGAATCTCTATTACAAGGTATAGTAAATTCACTAAGAAGAGATGCTAAAACTGCAGGGTTGGGATGCCCTAGACGCCGATGCCATAGATCAACAGATGCCATCATGGAGGTTGGAGAGGCAATGGCGGGAATACCATTGAGAGAGTATAAGTCACTGGAGCTATTGAACATCGCGATCTCGACCTTGGTCTGATAACCCTTCACAGATAAGCCAAAGGGGTCAAATTCGACAAAAACAAGATTGTCACATGTGAATTCACGATCAGAGATTAAATTTTTGATAAGGGTAGGAGCAACATGTACATCATGAAGAAGAAGACTTTGGGTGGTGGAGGGAAGTTGAGCCTGACCAACACAATAGATGGGTATAGAAGAACCGTCACCGAGGGTGATGGATTTAAAAAGTGGTGAAGTGCAAGAGGAGAGAAACATACTAGATGCAGACATATGACTAGAAGCACCGGAATAGAAAATCCAATCCGTACCTGTGTTGCCTTGGGAGGCAAAATTGTTCATGGCCTGGATGAAGGAGGCTTGGCTCCAGCTTGGCGGTGTAGCAGATGTCGGTGTAGGCAGCAGGGCCGGCTGGTACGGTGGCGAGGGAAGTAGAGCCGATGGTGGAGGCGATGGCAGCAGGGCCGGCTGGTACGACGGCGATGGCAGCAGGGCCGGCTATGGGGTGTAGTAGTGGCCGTCGTCAGAGTAGTAGGGAGCGCCATATGATGGATCAGCATGGTAGGCATGAGTCGGCGGGCGACGCGTGAGGAGTCCTGGGCTACCAGTATGGGGCCGCACGCTGGGCTGCCAGGCACCGGTGTAAGCCGGTGGGGCGCCGAGGGGAGCCGGAGAGGACCATGGCATGGGCCAAGCTTGGACGAGCCCCGTCCAGGGATCATGTGGAGGACGCCAAGGCGTAGCTGCTGGTGGCGCACTTGGGGCCCGCGACGATGAAGGAGTGGGCACCAAGCGCGTCGTAGGCGGTCGGTAGACGGGGTTCTTGCCGCGATAATTAGGGTTGGGACGCCAGCCTCGCGGTGGAGCGGGCGCGGTTGAGGAAGAAGGCACCGCTTGGGAAGGGGGCGCCGCGGGTGCCGGACCGCGCGGAACGGTGACAAAGAGCTAAGGGCGAGCGTCCTTGTTGGTTTGAGCACGGTCGGCCCACTGGAGGATGGAGCGCACCTCGGCAAAGGTTGGTTGGGGCCACATCATGGGTATGAAAGAAGCCTGCTTGTCGAACTGTTCGCTAAGCCCGATGAGGAGGATGTTGATAAGTTGCCGGTCTTCAACGGGATCACTAAGTTCACGTAGTTCGTCGGCGATGGACCTGAGGCGTTGGCAATAGACACTGAGGGAGGAGTCGCCTTGCACCGTATTCCTGAGCTCAGTGTGGAGTAGATTGGTGCGAGCATCGACGTTGTCTTGGAACAACTGCTGAAGGGCCGCCCAGAGACCGGCGGCGGTGGCGGCTTCCCGGAAGACGAGATTGAAGATCTTGGTGGAGACGCGCATGTAGATCCATTGGATGATAGCGAGGTCATCCTTGACCCATTGGGGATCATGGGATTGCGGCACGGCGGTGGCGTCGACGTGGGAGCGAAGATTGCAGCGCCCGAGGTGAACTTCGAAGAGGTGGCGCCAATGGTAATAGTTGTGGGAGGTGAGATCGAGGGTAATGGGGATATAGGGACTAATATCGGAGATTGTATCGGTGAAGGAGAGCACCGGAGGCATGGGTGGTGGTGGTGGTAGAACTAGGGCAGAGGAGGAGGAAGCCGCCGCGGCGGCGCGGGCGAGGGTAGCGGCCCGGCGCTCGAAGTAGCCGGGCGGTGGCAGCGGTGGTGGGATGGGCGGCGGAGCCATACCCGAGGACCAGAAACCCTAAGATACCATGTAAGATTCAATAGAGCTATTGTTTATTGATTATTGCAGCCGCATACATCAGTATATAGGAGATTTACAAGCCAACTGGACCTATTGCAATACGATTATGACTAGATAACTTAAGAGGCAAGTAATAGTCTAACAGTTGCAAGTAGGGCATGCACTGTTTGGGCTCATGTGCTTGTGATGTATGTTAATTTTGGAACTTTTGTCCGAAACATTCTCATTATAGTATATTTCTTTGTAGTTGATTGATGTTTTGGTTAATGAAAAATAGTTTTGACTTTAGACCGGCGCTAGCTTTGTCCCCCTCCCCCCATCGAGAGGAGCACCCGACCATGCGTGCAAGTATTGTTGAAACCACATGCATATCTGTGACGTTGTCATTCGTAAACTAATGCAAATCGCTTTCCAAGTGGGATATGCACTTACTAATGCAAATCGGTTTCCGAGTGTGGCAATAGTTCTTCCGCAATGATGTCAGTGCAGTACGTTGTTATACCGGTTAAAAGAGTCCTGACCCCAGCTCCAACATCGTTACTAAAATCAGATTACATGCAATGCCACATTACACGGCAGCTCGGCGAAAACCATTCAAATCAAAGAACATATACAAAACAGGCTGACAACGTACTACCACTGATATTGATGCGGTGGATGTTTTTTAGCTGATAAGTATAGTGTTAAGTTATGAGATGTTGGAGATTGTAATAACTTGGATTTTGCAGTGTCGTTTTAGTAGTGAGGCGTCAAAGTCTACAGTTGCATAATGATAGGAGGTATCCTTTATTTATTTATTTAGTGTATGATGGGAGGTATCCTGTTATGTATGATTGAACCCTACTGGCCGGTCACAAAACTTGTTACATTATCATTATCAATTTCGTAATGAATGAAAATTGAAGCGATAATCAGAGCAGGTCCTGAGATTTCGGGCCCCGGGCAAAACTAAAATTCGAGTCCCCTTAAAATACTGAAATAATAATCAAAATGTAAGTAAAATAATAGGCATCTTGAAAAATGATGCTTTATTACATAAAAGGTTTAAACATTACATCCAGTCTTTGCATAACTAAGATGCGCACAGCCAAGCAAGGTCCTCTCATACAAACAAAAAATAAAAAGGTGAAATACAAAGAAACTTGTAAAGTCCGTATAACGTCTAAAGTGAAGGTGGGTCAATCCTAAGATCATGCTGTCACCCATGTTGGGTAAAAGTATCCCTCGTTGTATCCTCCAATCGTGTACAAACCTCCGTAAATAGGTCTCGATTCTCCACGTGTTGTAGAGAGGACCATCAACGAAGAGTCCCGGTACATCTGTAGATAACCTGCATGAGAGAAGTACGTTTATCGGTAAAAACCTTATCATTTCTACATAGCCAAAGCGACCAAATAACGGCAAGCGCTTCTACCCTAAGAAGAATTCTAAAGTTGTGATCAATTTCATGTAACCAGTTGCCAAATACATTAGCAACACTCACTACTAGGAAAATGGCTATAGATGGGATTGACACTAATGGCGCACCAGAAAGATGGTGCGCCATTAGTATATACTAATGGCGCACCATAATCTGATGCGCCATTAGAGTTTAAACAACTAATGGCGCACCATGCTACGGGTGCGCCATTAGTATCAAATTTTTTTTAACTAGTGCGCCTGTCCAAACATACTAATGGCGCATCCCGGCAAAGTGCGCCATTAGTAGTTGTAGGTGCGCCATTAGTATAGAATTTTTTTTTTTGAACTAGTGCGCCTATCCAAACATACTAATGACGCATCCTGCCCAAGTGCGCCATTAGTAGTTGTAACTACTAATGGCGCACCAGGCAGTGGGTGCGCCATTAGTATAGGATTTTTTTTTTGAACTAGTGCGCCTATCCAAACATACTAATGGCGCATCCTGCCCAAGTGCGCCATTAGTAGTTGTAAGTACTAATGGCGCATCATGCAAGAGGTGCGCCATTAGTAAGTGGGCAGCAACAAGATATTTTGGACAGCCTCTCCTACCCACACACTCACTTTCTCCCCACTTCATTCTCTCCACCTCCTCCTTGTCTCGGGTGCCTCCTCTTTTTCACCTCATTTCCAGCATAGATTCATTCAAATTAAGTGGTTAAATTACCTTGTTTTAATAGGTAAGTAAGGGGGGAAGCTATATTTAGGTTGTTCTCCTTACAACAATGTGCACATGCACTTTTTACGGCCTAGCTAGATCTATGTATGTTCGTGGTGTTGCATATGTTTGTGGTGTTGCATATGTGTTTGTGTTTGGAGGTGTACCGGTATTTGATATGCGATAGTTGCCAATATTTTGCCGGAATGTTGATTCATTTCCGTTTCGGCGAGAATTTTGGCATTAAGCATTCTTTTTGGTCCTATTTTTAGGGAAGGTCATGCCAAATTTTTGTTTGGTTCTAAAATATCGTTTTGCTCTACCCCGCAGGCGACCATGGTTCGCACGATGACCGAAGGCATCGTGAATAGGTTTTTGAGGTCCTCGAAGGCCGAGATGCTTCAAAAGAACGAGACGGAGATAAGATGTCCGTGTCGAAGATGCAAGCTGAAGAGCCTTATTGCGGACCCGGATTCCGGGCAGGTGCGGGACCACCTGCTGTTGCGTGGTTTCATGGATGGCTATCGGTGGCAAGGTGATGAAGATGACTACGAAGTCGTCCATGCGGGCCGGGCAAGAAATGAGGAAGGGCAGCAAGACAACCACCGCGGCTCGGGCGGGCGAGAAGACGAAGAATCCCCAGGAGATGATCACGACTGTGATGCTGTACACAGTCATCAAGTAGAAGATGCAGGACATGATGATGAGGAAGATGCCGGAGCAGGCGACGGGCATGATCATGAAGATGATGATGCCGGCGGAGCAGACGACGCTGGACCATCGATGGGCTGGGTGCAGGACCCTCATATTCAAGAGCTGCTTCTCAAGCAGACGGATAACGCAAGAGCTGCCGCCCGAGAGAAAGCCAAGATGGATCAACTTGAGTTAGACGCAGTTACTCCATTGTATGAAGGATGCAGGCCCGAGGATACCCGCCTGAAAGTAATGCTCATGGCCCTGGAGATGAAGGTAAAACACAAAATGACCGACGCATGCTTCGACGAGAACATGTCATTCTGGCACGAACGTCTTCCCAAGGGGAACAAGTGCCCGACCAGTTTGGAGGAGGCGAAGAAAATCGTGTGTCCTCTGGATTTACCGCACGTGAAATACCATGTGTGCATGAACAATTGCATCATTTATCGGGACGAGCACGCGGAGTCTACAATATGTCCGGTGTGCGGTGTCACTCGATACAAGAAGAGGAAGAAAGCTCCTCGAAAAGTGGTGTGGTACTTTCCGATCACTCCTCGTCTGCAGCGGTATTTCGCGGATCCTAAGGTAGCAAAGCTCCTACGTTGGCACGCGGATAGGGAGGAGAAGAAGCGAGAAGATGACGCAAATGATCCGGAGATAGATAAAAAAGACAAGATGCTGAGTCACCCTAAGGATGCGAGCCAGTGGCAAGCATTGAACTTCGAATACCCAGAATTTGGGAACGATCCAAGGAACATCGTGCTGGGCGCGAGCACCGATGGAGTCAATCCGTTTGGCAGCCAGAGAAGTACACATAGCACCTGGCTTGTGTTTGTGTGGATGTACAACCTTCCCCCCTGGTTGTGCATGAAGAGGAAGTACATTCACATGAGTATGCTAATTGAAGGGCCGAAACAACCAGGGAACGACATCAATCTGTATCTGGGGCTGCTGAAAGAGGAGCTTGACACGCTGTGGAAAACGCCAGCCATTACGTGGGACGCCGCAGAGAAAGAATATTTCCCTATGAGAGCCGCACTGCTCACGACGGTGCACGACTATCTCGGTTACGGATATCTTGCGGGGCAGGTAGTCCACGGATTTTCTGGATGCGTAAGGTGCATGGATGACACAACATATCGCCAGCTAGATAGAGACCCCGGGTCTTCGAAAACCGTGTTCATGGGACATCGAAGGTGGCTTCGCGACGATGACCCGTGGAGGAAACGCAAGGATCTATTCGATGGTGAAACCGAACCCCGAAAACGCCCGTGTACGAGGAGCGGCGAGGAAATAGACAAGCTGTTGAAAAATTGGAAAGACTGCCCACTGCCGGGAAAGAAGCAAAAGGCGCCAGAGCCGGGAAAGAAGCGAAAGGCGCCAGAGCCGCTGCTGAAGGTATGGAAAACGAGGTCTCTTTTCTGGGACTTGCCGTACTGGAAGATCCACCGTGTGCCTCACAGCCTTGATGTCATGCATATCACGAAGAACGTGTGCGAGAGTCTGCTTGGTACCCTGCTCAACATGCCAGAGAGGACCAAAGATGGGCCGAAATCAAGGGCAGACTTGAAATCAATGGGCATCAGGCAGGAGCTTCACGCTATATATGATGATGATGATGATGATGATGATGATGATGATGATGATGGGGCGAAGCAGGACACACAAAGTCGTCGCAAAGGCAAAAAGGCCAAGAAGACCGGAAATGACTACCCTCCCGCGTGCTTCACTCTAAGTCAGGAGGAGATCGAGCAGTTTTTCACCTGCCTCCTAGGAGTAAAACTTCCTTACGGTTACGCGGGGAAGATAAGCAGATACCTAGACCCAGCGAAGCAGAAGTTCAGCGGGATGAAGTCTCACGACTGTCACGTGCTGATGACGCAGATACTTCCAGTTGCAATCCGTGGGATCATGGACGCGCACGTCCGTGAAACGCTATTTGGCCTATGCAACTTCTTCGACGTCATCTCTCGGAAGTCGATTGGCGTGAGGCAACTCAGAAGGCTACAGGAAGAGATCGTGGTGATACTATGCGAGCTTGAGATGTACTTCCCGCCCGCATTCTTCGACGTTATGGTGCATCTGCTGGTCCATATAGTGGAGGATATCATCCAACTCGGGCCGA
>NC_041388.1:519531461-519556569 GCF_002162155.2 Triticum dicoccoides
TGAGCCCCATCTCTATTTCTTCTTGTCACCAGCACCACCACCACCAGCAGACCTGCATATCACGTGAGAACATTTTAGTCATTTGTATACCAACTGTTGCAGCAAAACAGAATTGCAACTATTTTTGCCTGAAAGTAGAAGACATGAACATGGTCAGAAAAAAGAAAAACCTAAAGAACACTTTGCATTTTGGATTCTACATTAATTCTGTGTTTTCTGTATGCACTTCGATTGTTAACTTGACATACATTGCTAGCAAAGTACTATTTCAATTGAGCGTGCGACCAATGCCCTCGACTAGATGCATGTTAGGCGAGGGCCTCGATTTCTACTAATCCTTTTGACTGGCTTTAATTGTTTTGGTCCTGATGGGCACTATTTTTCTGCACACAAGGGAGAGTTCCTTAGCTTAACCAATAAAGATAATGTGTGACATAAGCAAAAAATATGATACACAGTAGATATTTGGGGCTGGAATGAAGAGTCCACAATTCTTACAAATGATACAAGTCAAATTCAGTACTTGGAAGAAAAAGTTGTGAGATCAAATAGCAGAAGGCAACTTAACGTAGTATTCCCTCCGATCCAAAATAAGTATTGCAGTTTTGAACCGGGGTTAGTTCAAAACTGCGACACTTATTATAGATCAGAGGTAGTATTATTTAGTCAGCAAGCCAAGTTTAAGTTCTGCAGAAGTTGGCAACAGCTTAAATTAGTGCTGAAAGCGTGCTTATAAAGCGTGCTTAACATTGTTTTGCCACAGAGCCAACTCAAAACTCTGATCAATTGAAATAGTACTTTGCTAGCAATGTATGCCAGTTGCCATTTTGGATTCTGCATCAATCATTTTTATTCATATGATTCATTTGTATTAGGTTTTGGCAGATATTGTTAACTTGACTTGAGACCATCCCGCACACAGGTGTGACTCTTATAATCATACAACCATCTGTAATTCAATCAAGCAAAACCTAATGAACATGGTCAGAAAAATAATGTTCATAATATAAATGGTGAGTCAGAGTGGTTACACACCTCATCTTCCTAAGGACACTTGACATCTCCTCTCTCTTCTTCTTTGCTCTCTTGTGAGTACCAAGCTTTCTCTTGGCGACCTTGAGTGCACGCTTGTCCTTTCCAACCTTAAGAAGCTCAGTGATACGTTTCTCATAGGGAGCGAATCCAGCAACCTCCCTAATCAAGTTCCTGACAAATTGCACCCTCTTGGTACCTTTCTGCAAAATATGCCAAGATAACATTGTAAGAATAACTGCAAACTGGATAGACATGTTATAATAATTCAGCTGAGCATATAGGAGCATGTAAGTTAACTTTGTTTCAGCTTCACACAAGTTACAATTCACTAAAAAAAGCCAGCTAGAATAGCCAAATAACAATTTGGTCCCAAACACAGCAAGGTCCTATTTTACTTTCAACATGACCTGACAACATGACCTGACAATAGTTCAGTTTACAGCTGAGGACAAAGATTTTGTGCAGGACAAGGCTATTTGTTATCGATCAAATAAATGATTTAGAAACCATCAATAAGTAGGACTAGTGATTTATTATGAAGTTGCTTGGGTTTATTATGAAGTACTTTGATCATGTCTCTTTATTTGTACTGCTGCTAATATACTTTATATGATGATGAAGTGCTACTGAGTTGTGTGCAAATTTCGTTAAATCAGTGATGTGTATGTGTGCTGTCAGTTATGTGTATGTGCTTATTTTAATCCAGTGAAATATGGCACTGAACTGTAGCTAGCTAAACGGTAGTTTTGCTTAAATTGGTGAAATTTGGCACTGAAATGTAGCTAGCAATGCAAATATCTCAATGAATTCAGCTCTGTTTTCTGTGTGAAACTGTTGTTGTTAAATGAAGCCACATTCCAGTCCACATGCCAATGTATTTTCCATGTTGTGATGGAGGCCTTTTTTGCCTTGTCCACCCGAGAGGCCCTTGAGTTTGCTGGAACGTCGATTAACTTCCGTTCCAGCAAATTCGGGTACTCCATATGTCCTATTTTCAGCAAAGGTCATGCTGAAATTTTCCGTGAATTTTAGCATGACTTTGCTAAAAATAGGACATATGGGGTACTTGTGACTAATGCATGGGCCGGGGTATCTTAGTAGTTAATTAAGTAGGATCAAGTGCCCCGGCGTACTTGTGACTAATGCATGGCTTTTAGGGTGCCTCGGTGTCGATAAAAACCGAAATGATGAAAAGTTAGGCTTTTAGGGTGCCTTGGCGTCGAAAAACCCTCAATTATAAAAGCTTAGATTTTAGGATGCCTCGGTGTCGACAAACCCTAAATGATGAGACCATGATCTTGTTCCTTGACGATAACCAACTTTTTGACCAAACTTTGTTTCTATTTAGAGAGAAACATGGCCCACAACGATGAGGCCGGGGGTTCGGGCGGCAAGGCATTCTGGGAGCTGTCCCAGGAGATGGAGGAACAACCTCACTTGTATGAGGCCGCCGCCTTCCCCACCGATCCTGAGACCACGGATGGTGCCGCCGAGGATGACCACACTGATGCCACCACTGATGGTGCCGCCGAGGATGCCACCACTGATGATGGCGGCGCACGCACAGATAGCAGCCAGCCGAAGAGGCAACGGAAGGACCGGCGCCCGATCGTGCTCCGCACCCTCAAGGAGGAAGTTACTGAAGTGGACTCCAACGGGAATCCAACGGCGCCCGAACGAATAGTCAAGGGGTACTCGCTTCAGCTCGGGTGCATTGTCCGGAGCACCGTCTCGACCAACACCGAGAACCTGAGGCATCCTGACCGGGGGAATTTGCGCCACCTCCTCTTCACGAAGCTGCACGAACGATACAAGTTCCCCGCTGAATTCGAAAACACAAGCCTCAAAGGGAATAAAGTGAACAATGCTGCCCTCACGAAGATGAGCAAGGCCCTGTCTACTTGGAAAAGCAATGTGAAGAGAATGATCGAGAAAGGTGAGAGTTATGAGAAGATCAAGGAGAAAAATCCTTCGATCACCGAAGATGACTACAACGACTTCAAGATCAATTGCTCGAGCACCGCAAGCTCCCAATCAAGTGAGTGGGGGAAACAAATGCGGGAGCTGAACATAGGGGAACACACACTCGGTCCCGGCGGTTACAGACTGGCGGAGCCTATATGGGACAAGGAGGAGGCGGACCGTGCCGAGCAAGGCCTACCGCCCCTCTTCGATAAATACGGTGACAAGCAGACCAGGAACTTTGTCAGGGCCCGGTACAAGAAGGACCCGAAAACAAAGGAGCTTACCACGGATCCGAAGACCAGGCAGCTTGAGCTTGTTCTAGTAAGGAATACACCCCCGCGTAATTAGCTCCATATGGTTGCATTCTAATTAATGAAGCCGAATTTCTAAATGGTTCACATTCCTTCCGCAGGCGACTGAAAGCAGTAGCGCGGGGTCGACTCAGAGCAACCATTGGGACACCACTCTAAATAGGGGGTTGAATATAATGAAGAACAAGGATAAGCTCAGTAAGCCGACGTCAGCTGGTCGTGTGGCCGGCAAAGGCTTGTCGACAAAATGGGGGTCATACTATACCGCTGGTGTGCGGAAGGAGAAAAAGACCAGCTCGGAAAGCCAGGCGCGAGAGGTTCAAGAACTCAAGGCACAGGTGGCGCGGATTCTGGAGATTGTCCAAGAGCAAGTGGAACAATGACTCGGAGCGACGATCACCGCCCTTGTGCCTACCTTGATCTCGGGGTTGAGTGCGTGGATTGCGGGCGGCCAACAGGGGCCGCCCCCGATTCCTAGCTTCACGGCCAGCAACTCGCATAATGCGATGGCGGGGCCATTGGTGCCTCCGGCGGAGGCGGCATTGGTGTCTCCGACGCCGGCACGGGAGCTTAATGCACCCGGGTGTACACCGGCCGGCACCTCTTCAGCAAGCGGCCACTCTGTCAACTGCACGCCCGCCGTTGGCGGTGCCTCGACATTAGCCGAGCTCGACACCATCATCACGGTAACTAATTAAGCCTCTCTCGGCCGAGGACTTCATCTCCTTGCCTTTGACTGGGCATCCCTGACGCCCTACATGTTTTCGCAGGGCGCCGCCGACGTTCCGTGCACTCTCCTCCACTTCGTGAACAACGAGTTGGTCGATGTCGCCAAGGGCAAAATCGTTCAACCGGGCAACCCCTTGTTCCACGGTACCCAGATGCCACCCAACTTGTTTAGGGTTCAACTGGTTCGGGTGCTGCCAGGCTGCGACGACTTGTTACCTCCGATTCGACCCGTCGGGGCCGACGATGATGACGTGATGACCGTCAGTGCCTGCCTGAGCTGGCCCCTGCTTTGGCCGAAGAGCCAGATTCGTTTGGGGGCGGGGGACACCACCCCAAAGACAACACCGCCAGTCGTGCCGGCGCCAAGTCGGCCCCATGGCAAGACCGCCGTAACGGTGCCGGACATCCCTATGCCACTGGATCCAAACATGCATATGGCACAGGATCAGAACGACGACGACGACGACGATGATACATTTGGCAACGTCGATCAGTACTTTGCCGAGCATGGGTACGATGGCGACTTCATGGGGCCTCCTTCTCAAGAACCAAACCCAACAAAAGACGTGTGCGATCTAGCTCGTACCGCGGAGAAGCCAAGTTGCAACAGGCGCCGTCTGGCGTTCAGCTCTCAGGAGACGCCTCCAGCTGCCGACTTCACCGAGCCTCAGATAGGCGAGGTGCGAAATATTATCAGCCCCAACACACTCAAGAAGGCGGTCTGTGAGCAGAACTCGGTCCCATTACAGGAGAAGAAGAAGGCACGCAAAAGAAAGACTAAGAAGGGTGCGAGCCAGCCGGCACCGAGTACGATCCGTGCTCAGGACGGGCCACCTTCACCGCAGGATATCTCGAGGAGGGTGCATGTGGCGGGTAGGGCGATGCTACCACCAAATATGCTCAATGATGCAACCGGTGCTATGCGGAGTCTGCACGACAGTGTTCTTTCTTTGGAGAAGCGGCGTCTCAGAGAGAAGGATGTGGCATACCCGGTTTTCGTGGCCAAGGTGCCAGAGAGCAAGGGCTTTGTGCATGGCGACATCGGGGGTACGATCGTCCTGCGGTTTGATGACATCTTTGCTATGTTTAACCTTCATCCGCTGCACTACACCTTCGTTCGGCTATTTTCGCTGAGTATGGAGATGCGGATCATTCGCGACAAGACCCCGGACATCGTGATAGTCGACCCCTTCTACATGCGTGCCAAGATCTTGGGCAGCGCTGGGGACCGGCAAGTCGCGAGTTCTTACCTCGAAGGCGTCATTCTGGCAAACCAAGATAAGGATAACTTCCTCGTGCCTTACTTTCCCGAGTAAGTCCTCCCCTCAACCGGCCCGTAACATATGAATTCTTACTTTTCGATCGTTTTTCTTTTAACATTCCGTGTTTTCTGCAGTGACACACGTTGCACGCTCATCCTCCTAAGCCCCAAATATTCCATGGCCACGTATTTCGACCCGGACCGTCGGTCGAACGTAGACTACACAAATGTCAAGAAGGTTCTTGATGATGTTCTCCCCGGCTACGCCCAATCTGGAGGCACCTTCACCAGGCCTATTCGTAAGTACGGCAAGCACGTGTTCTCCCACAATACGATGTTCTGATGCGTCAAGCAGCCGCCTGGCGGTCAGAAGGGTGCCTACTACGCCATCCATCACATGCGGGCGATCGTACGGGACCATCATCAACTTCTGCTACCGAGTAAACTCCAAGATTGGGCCGCGAGCGTGTCGGCAATCCAGGACGCGGACCTCCGACAAGAATTCTTTCGCATCCAGTCGGAGTTTGCGGAAATCATCCATCAAGATGTCCTTCGTACCTCGGGGCAGTTCTACCTCAGAAATCAACCGTCCAACAGTGACATCGACACAATGCTACAAATGCAGGATGACAACGCCCGTTCTTTCATGACTCCCACGATAGACGGCGGCTTCATCCACGCTCCGGTCCCTTGAGTCGAGTTGTCTAGTTCTGAAACATCGATTGGCTCATGTTGTAATTAAACTTTAATGAACTTGTAGTATGTCTCTTTGGTTTTGAGAGTCGTTCAACTTAGATGTAATCGATGCTATTAATGTCTTGCTTTTCTCTTCCGATCGTTCTGTTGCATAATTATATATTGCTTATGTATTGTCTGTGAATTGGTACTAACGTTTCGTTTGGCTAGTGCATAGTGATGCCGACGTATGTCGTGTACAAGTGTAAGGTTCTCGGAGTCTACGATGACTGGGAGGAGTGTCGGAGACAGGTTCACCGATTCAGCGGTAACAGTTACAAAGGGTACACCACTAGGGCCGAGGCCGAATCTAGATACGCCCGCTATCTAGCGGGAGAGGGGAGGGAGCGTTGGAGGAACCGGATGAAGACGAGTTTCATCGTGATGATGCTCATCGTGATGACCGCAGCTCTCTTCTATGTGATGGTAGTTTAGATGATCGATATCGACTTGTAATGCGAAGACAAACTCGCTACTCGCGGTCTCGAGACTTGTAATATAATGTTCTATCTTTGTTCGGTCTTTTTAATTCGGAGACTAATATGATGAATTGTATTCGGAGACTAATATGATGAATTGTATTCAAAGACTAATCTTCTATTGTATTTGATGAATCTATTGTTGATGTGTGCTGTCTATATTTTGTCAAATTATACGTTTTGTAACCTGTGCAAAAAACAGAAAATAAAAAAATAAAAAAAAACCTAATATTCATACTAATGGCGCATCACACGACAGTGCGCCATTAGTATGATAGTGCATACTAATGGCGCATCACCGGGTAGTGCGCCATTAGTATGCTGCGGTTACTAATGGCGCATCCAGAGGTGGTGCGCCATTAGTATGCCAAAGCACCTGGGTATACATGCCAACTGGGAGGCATACTAATGGCGCACCCTCGCATATACTAATGGCGCACCAGGTGGTGCGCCATTAGTATACCAGATACTAATGGCGCACCAGCTGGTGCGCCATTAGTAAAAATTACTAATGGCGTGCTATCAGTGGCGCACCAGTGATGCGCCATTAATGGCCATATTAGGTGCGCCATTAGTAGTGGTATTTCTAGTAGTGACTACAAGAAGAATACATGCCAGAAGCTATCTGGATGACTCACCATATAGAACGAGCCAATTTGCTTTGGAAGAATAAGTGTTTTATTGTCTCATTATGGTGACAAAAGACACATTGCGTATTTCCGTACTAATTCCTCTTAATAAGGTTATCTTTAGTAAGAATGACTACGTGACAAAGATACCATGCAAAGATTTTATTCTTACAAGGTATCTGTTAGAGTACAACTTGTAATAGGATCAAGACTCCTACTCGGTTTGTAATAAGGCTAGATCAGGTTGGCTCCCATCATGGGGCTATCACACGATGGTTTCGAGTTCTTGAAGGGCAGCTTCGAAGGACTCAAGGGATACGTTGTGGGCCGGATGACTAAAAATCATCGCGGCAAGCTCTACATCGACGATGCAGGATGGAGTCCCGAGGCCAGCTCAATTGAGTACGGGTACCGGGTCCCCTTTGGTGGAATTCATGTCTTCATCGGCAAGATCGGCGAATCGGGCCCTGAGCCGGACATCTGCACCAACATCATCGAGACGGCTCAACGCGCCAGGTCTGCCCAGGTTCAGCTCGCCGTAAAGCATGCCTTCGTAGGTGTCATCCATGGAGCGGAATATGAGGATAGATCGGCATCTGGTGGCGAGACTGTCATCTATTCTGATGACGAGTCTTCAACCGGAGAGACCGAGTCACTGTATCAGCTGCAGGATGGCCGGATTAGTGGTGGTTCCGATGGCGACAGTATTCCGGACCCCCTTGATCCGTCGAGTCGGGTCGCGGTCTTCATGGCCGGTACACAATCAGCACATCACTCTTCTACCGCCGCAACAATGATCTCTAGTTTAGCAGCAGCAACACCAGCGGGAGCAGGGGGCTCTGCGCCGCCTCCGGTTCAGGTTTTGTCCGATTTGTTCGACGCTTTGGCAACATTGTTGGCAGCAGAGGTGGACATGGCAAACCGGGATCAGCACAACGCGGAGATTGCAAAGGTGAAGGATCAGATAACTCAGGCTAAAGCGGACCTGGCTGCGGAGAACACCAGGATGGCTACAGAGCGGGCCGAGTTAGAGGCTCAGGCTTACCGGCTTATGCTGGATCAGAGTGCGTCAGATGATGTCATGAGGAGAAGATACCGGTCGCATCTTCCGCCGGTTTTTGAGGCAAGAAATCTCTTTAACACACCAGGAGCAAGCACCAGCAACCAGCCAGTGGTAAACCGGGCGGAGGCACCTGGGACCGGGGGACCGGTTCAGCCGCGCATGATGGAGCTGCCGTCTCAGCCTCCTCAGAACGATGTCTCATCACAACACGTCTCAACGCCTCCGGGTCATTACCCTAACTCGTTGGATAACATCGTTGCTGCCGCTTCATGATTGGCGGCCCTCCCGATCGATGGCGAGTCCCCAGTAGCAGTTGAGACACGACGGGCTAGGGAGCTCCTTCAGACGGCCTTGACTCAGCAGCAGGCTTATTCATATAGCCGCGAAAGGATTCATTCTACTCCCCGCCCGAGTCGGAGCTACAATAGGCATATCGATGAACCGGCCGTATCAAGCAGCACGCGGAATCATAATCCGCCCCGTGGCCATAACCCGGCGGGCGGCGGTGGCAATGCTCAGGATGTAGTGGATCGCGCTAGGGCACGTCGAGAGGCCGAGTTAGCGGCGCAACATGAGGCCCGCCAACTCACTCCGGTTCGTCCAACAACGTCGGTGGAGCCAGGGGTTACCTCTAGTTCATTGGGGGTACCATGTCTCGTCCCAGCATTGTGAAATATACGGCTACCCAAGGATTTCAAAGGCCCGCACAAGGTGTCGAATTACACCATCGATTTATCACCCTAGTCATGCGTGGAAAGCTATGAGATGGCAATGAAGATGCTGGATGTGGATGAAGCGGTGTGTGCCAAATAATTTACCATGATGTTGGAGGGAACAACTCGCACATGGTTGAAAAATCTGCCGGCCAACTCTATTGGGTTATGGGTCGAGTTAAGGGCCCGGTTTATCCAGAATTTCAAGGATACGTGCAAGCAGCCCATGTCAATCGTGGATTTAGCTGCATGTGTCCAGGAGGAAGGGGAATCAACAACCCGCTGGGTACGCCAGGTTTCGGAGATTTTGCATTCATCAGAATGAATCAATGCTGACATAGCCGTTTTAACATTGGAAGGCAATTGCCGGTTTGCACCTTTGAAGCTGAAGTTGGGACGGCTCAAACGCCATTGTAATGACATAGGAACAGTTATAGCGGCTCTGGCGAAGTATGCCGACTCCGATAGTATCAAGGACCCCGAGTCTGATGATGACAAGACAAGGAAGGGAAAGAAGAGCGGCAGCACCAAAGGGCAGCAGCATAACCTAGCAGGTCATGGGAACAACGGTAAACGCAAGGTGGATAATAGCTTGGACTTTGTGGCTAACACCAACACCCAGGATAAACGGTCAGTGGCGTAAGGATAAACTGCCCCAGCGGGGTGGAGGGTTAGGCCCCAATCTGGAGCGCCTGTCAAATCAGCCTTCCCCAAAGCACGGATCAAATGAGAGGCCAGCTACGCATCTTTTGAAGGATTGCTTCATTATGCAGGAGTTCAAAAATTCAAATCTCTTTCAATACGACAATGGACCGCCCGGCGGTTCAGGAGGCGGTTTCCATGGGCCGGGTTATGGTGGTGGCAGTTCCGGTTCAGGATTCCAAGGCAACCTAATCGGACATGGCAATCAAGGCAGTCAGAGCAACCAGGGAGGTTACAACCATCAGGGGAATCAATAGCAGCAGCAATCGGGTTACCAGAGCAATCCGAAGTAGTCGAATAGTGGGCAGTATCATGTCTTCACCACTAGCTTATGTAAGCGCGATCAGAAGCTTCATAAAAGAGCCGTGAACTCCGTTGAACCGGCGGTACCTCGTTATCTACGCTGGTCTGAACAGCCCATCCTGTGGAGTCGAGAGCATCCGCCCTAGGCTGACAATCCGGGTCATCTGGCCTTGGTGGTGGCACCTCAGGTTGGGGGGTATAAGTTTACCAAGGTGCTTATGGATGGAGGAAGTAGTATCAATATCCTTTACTATGAAACCTTCCATCGCATGGTGTTAACAGATAAGAATCTTAAACCGCCGAACATCGTGTTTTATGGTGTGGTGCGTGGTAAATCGGCATACCCAGTTAGCAAGATAGCTCTGGAAGTTGCTTTTGGAGATGATCATGATTCAAGATCAGAGGTGTTGACTTTTGAAGTGGTGAAAATCAAGAGTCCATATCATGCCCTGTTCGGACGGCCGACTTATGCTAAGTTCATGGCAAGGCCTTGTTACGATTATCTGCAGCTTAAGATGCCGGGTCATAAGGGGACCATCATAGTGCATGGGAGCCGGAAGATTGCTTTGGAATGTGAAAAAGGTGATGCGGCTTATGCCGAGTCGGTTTGTGCCATAGAGGAGTTAAATTTTTATAAGGACAATGTTGATCCGGCAGATATGACTTCTCTGAAAAAGCCAACTACCGAGCATGATACGGCACTGAAATGTAAATCGGTTGAGGAGACTAAACCGGTTGACTTTGTTCCTGGCGATTCATCCAAGCAGTTCAGCATCAGCACTAACCTGGATCCAAAATAGGAAAGCGCTCTCATCGAGTTCGTCGATGTGAACCGGGACATCTTTGCATGGAAGTCTTCTGACATGCCAGGTGTACCAAGGGAACTCGCTGAGCACACTCTTAATATCGATCCTAAGTTTAAACCGGTCAGACAGTTTCTCCGCCATTTCAACGAACAGAGGCGTAAAGCTATTGGTGAAGAGGTAGCCCGGCTCTTGGTAGCAGGGTTTATCGTGCAGGTCTTTCACCCTGAGTGGCTAGCTAATACGGTGCTAGTACTTAAGAAAAACGGTACTCGGCGTATGTGTGTGGATTACACAGACTTAAACAAGGCCTGTCCAGCTGACCCCTTTGCTCTCCCTCGTATCGATCAAATTATTAATGCTACGGCAGATTGTGACCGTTTGAGTTTTCTGGATGCTTATTCTGGTTACCATCAGATCAAAATGGCAGTTAAGGACTAGGAGAAGATAGCCTTCATAACTCCCTTTAGAGCCTTCTGGTATGTATCTATGCCTTTTGGGCTCAAAAGTGCCCAGGCGACTTATCAGCGCTGCATCCAGAATTGCCTGCATAAACAGATTGGGCGCAAATTTTCATGCATATATGGATGATATTGTGGTGAAGTCCAAAAAAGAGGAAACATTGATAGGTGACTTGAAAGAAACTTTTGATAACCTCCGGGTTTATAAGATGATGCTTAATCCGGCCAAATGTGTCTTTGGTGTACCGGCAGGAAAGCTCTTGGGTTTTCTGGTGTCTAACAGGGGCATTGAAGCTAATCCGGAGAAGATCACAGCTATCATATCCCTGGATAAAATGGCGTGTATCAACGATGACCAGTGTTTGGCGGGCCGGATTGCAGCCCTAAGCTGGTTTATCGGTCGCCTTGGGGAGAAGGCAATACCTTTGTATCAGATGCTAAAAAAGACAGATGACTTCGTCTGGACTGATGCTGCTGATAAAGCATTCGAGGACTTAAAGAGACAGTTAGCCGAGCCACCTGTACTTGCGGCTCTGGTCGACAAAGAGCCCTTACTGCTATATGTGGCTGCTAATGCCCGGGCTGTTAGTGTGGCTATTGTGGTGGAGCGCAAGGAGGCCAGAAAAGAGTATCCGGTTCAACGGTCGGTTTATTATATCAGTGAGGTGCTTATTGCGTCCAAACAGAGATACCCACATTGGCAGAAGCTGGTGTATGGAGTTTTCATGGCAAGCCAGAAACTCAAGCATTATTTTCAGGGTCATCCTATCGCAGTGGTCAGTTCAAACCCCTTGGGAGATATCATCCAAAACAGAGAAGCAACTGGCCGGATTGCTAAATGGGCTATTGAGCTTGGACCTCACAGGTTAAAGTATACGCCTCGCACAGCAATCAAATCCCAAGCACTTGTGGACTTCATCAATGATTGGACAGAGTTGCAAGCACCAGAGGAAAAGCCAGACAACACTTACTGGACTATTCATTTTGATGGGTCCAGACAATTGGCGGGCTCGGGGGCTAGAGTCATATTAACTTCCCCACAAGGTGATAAGTTTTGTTATGTTCTCCATTTAATGTTCCCTTGTACTAACAATTCAGCTGAGTAAATTTAAGCCGGGTTTAGTGTTTTGGTGACTCGGACCTGGTGGCTCAACAGGTATCTGGCACTTGGGATTCTAAGGATCCACTCATGGTGGCATATAGATGAGAGGTAGATACAGTGGCTGGTCATTTCAAGGGTTATCAGGTTGACCATATAGACCGGCGAAAGAATGAAGCGGCAGATGCTTTAAGTCACTTAGGCTCTCAACGTAAACCGGTGCCACCCAATACCTTTCTAGATGTGCTACATAATCCGTCAGTCAAGATACCTACGGAGGAGGATTTGGCTGTGCCTGACCCGGAGGCTCAATTGGTGGCGCCTCTTCATGTTATTCCGGACTGGACGGTCCCATACCTGGCATACATGAACCGGGGGGAGTTACCAGACGATGAACCCTTGTCCCGACAGATAATCCGGCGATCCAAGTCAATGACCATTGTCAATTGGGAGCTACATCATTGCAGCATCACAGGAGCATTTCAGCGTTGTGTCTCTCCTCAAGAAGGTTGTGAGATTTTGCGTGAGATCCATAAATGAGATTGTGGTCACCATGCCGGTTCAAATTCCTTGGTAGCTAAGGCCTATTGTCACAGTTTCTATTGGTTGACGGCTCATGCTGATGCTAAGGATTTGGTAAAGAGGTGTGACAGTTGTCAGAAGTTTGCGCGCCGCGCTCATGTTCCTGCTCAAGAATTAAGAATGATTCCAATCACTTGGCCGTTTGCACCTTGGGGCTAGATATGGTTGGACCTTTTAAGAGGTCCAAGCACAAGAAAACCCACCTGCTGGTGGCGGTTGATAAGTTTACCAAGTGGGTAGAGGCAGAGCCAGTAAGTAAGTGTGATGCGGCCACGGCGGTTCAATTCATCAAAAAGGTGATATTCCGGTTTGGTTTTCCACACAGCATTATAACTGATAATGGTACTAACCTGTCCAAGGGTGCTATGGAAGAATTTTGTCAGCGTGAGCACATCCGGCTTAACGTGTCATCAGTGGCTCACCCTCAATCTAATGGTCAAGCAGAGAGGTCCAATCAAGAGGTTTTGAGAGGTATCAAACCCCGGCTTATGGTTCCTTTCAAGGGGACGCCGGGTTGTTGGGTGGAGGAGTTACCTTCCGTGTTATGGAGTATCAATACCACACCGAACAGATCTACGAGTTACACACCTTTCTTCATGGTTTACGGAGCAGAGGCAGTTCTCCCTAGTGACACCCATCATGACTCGCCCCGTGTGGCGGCTTATGTTGAAGTTGATAATGAGAAAGCACGCCAGGACTCACTGGACTTGTTAGATGAGGAGCGTGATCTTGTGGCAGCACGTTCTGCGATTTATCAACAAGATATACGACGCTATCACAGCCGCCGGGTTAAAACCAGAACTTTTCAAGAAGGCGATCTGGTGCTCCGGCTCATCTAGGATCAGACTGATATGCACAAGTTATCCCCACCTTGGGAAGGGCCTTTTGTGGTCAGCAAAAATTTGCACAATGGATCATACTACCTTATCGATGTTCGAGAGCACAAAGACTCACGTAAATCGGAGGAGGAGACCCAGCGGCCGTGGAATATAGCTCATCTTTGGCCTTACTATACTTGAGCCATAGGCTCTTTTTATGTACATAATCAATATAATAAACCGGAGCCTCAGCTAAAGCGGGGTCTCTGTTGTTTTTACATCATGTGAGTTTACATGTGGGCTTCTGTTCATAAAGCAGAGTTATGTTGATCCGGCTTATAAAGCCACACATATAAAAGGAAATCACTAGGGGGCTTGGTCGTATCCGAACCTTAGCTATGCCTCTTGATCGGCTTAAAGCCGAAGGGAAATCACTAGGGGGCTTGGTTGTATTCGCACCATAGCTACACCTCTTGATAGGCTTAAGGCCAAAAGGAAATTATGTGGGGCCAAAGAGAGTGTTGCACCAGCACAACTCAAACATAGGCACCCACCGAGCACAGCTCAAATCTTGCTTGGGGGCTCTTTGCTTCTCAAAGAACAAAGAGTCTGCACCCTTGCAATAGGCTATCAAGCTAGGCTTGGAAGCCAGGTGTATTCACCTAAAACCCCGGGTTATCCCGCCTCTTTAAGTAAGCCACTCTGTCCAGGTAAACCTGGTATGACCCGTCGAACGTTTGACAAGTCAATCTCATAGACCCTAAACTTGTCAAAATTAAAATGATGATTGGTTAAAGATTGAGGTCCATCTTAAAAGGCTTTGAAAATGGTTTAACTCAGTGGCCTGGCAGCCCATGAAAAGCCTCGATTTAGGGCCTGGCAACCCAAGAAAAGCCTTGCATATTCTTCTTGTGTTTTTTGCAAAGTTTTTTCTCTTTTGATAAGATTCATAAATATTTTCTGATAAACCAACGTTTATTAAAACCCGGCATGGCTTACAACGCTAAGTTATCAGTACATGATCGGCTATAATCCGGCGCTCATTGATCCGATCTGGTTTTGACTACAAGTCACCAGTATTATATGGACAAAACCGGTGTTTATCATAACCCGGTACGGTTTTATCGTCAATCGGCAAACATGGAAGGAGTCATCAATACTCCAGATTGGTGTTATCACCCTTATTATAACAACTGTTGGTCAACCAACAAGGTAACAAGTATCATCTGTTTTATATCTGGCTTGTCTTTAAATACAGCCTTGGCTTTACACCTAGGCTATCTATTTGGGCATCATGACTCGTCCAGCGGTAAACCGCCAGGACGCTTTCAATCTCTTGTATGCAGGAACAAGTTAAAATACAACCACTGCAGATTATGCATATAATAAGATACCAAAAGCATGTCGAGTTATTAGTATCAAGCAAAATAAGTATGCTCGATGGCATAACAGACAAGTGTTTGAACTAGCCTATTACAAGGCGCTTTAATGCCCACACAGAATATTTTTTTTAGTAATAATGGTAGGCTACGACGGACTAAACCGGTCTCCGGTTCAGGATTCATCACCAGGACGACTTGAAGATTGAGGGTCATCTTGAGTCGGTGCATCCTCCTCCTCCCTACCTAGTGGCTGGAAATCAATCGTTGCCCAATCGATTCCAGTTAAAGCTTGGAACACGGCTTCTTCACTTATAAGGGTGGAAGGATCAATGTCAGGGGCATAAGTGTGCTTACGAATTGGCAGAACAAGATCTTCTACATCATGTGTTGGTGCAGGGTATCTTGTCTGATGAGCATTGTAAACCCGCTGATAATGAGACAAATCTGTTTGTTCTGCCAATTTGCTCGCTATGGGTCGCATTTCCCTTGTCAGCCTTCGGAGATCATCATTGTTGAATTCTGAACCGTCTTCCTTCACGCCGGGATAGCCTTGGCCAATATCTGCCGGTTCAAGATCTAGAATCCATGCCTTGGCCCGGATTAGCGCAGTCAGCACGCCTGACCTTGCAGCTGATTTTTGAAGTTCATCCAACCAGGCAGGCAACATTGACAACTTCTCGATAGTTTCTTTTATTAACGTTGGAGGAGGCATATTATAAGCAGCGGTGCAAATAACCCGTTGGTACCCGGAATATAACTGCTCTATCAAAGTATAGGTAGCCTTCAGCTTCATCCGCATATCAGAGTCCAGATGGGTAATACGGGTCCCTGTGACATTGCAAGCATCAGTAAATCGGTAACTGATGAGATAACATGAATTGCATAACATCACATGAGGATACTTACCAAATACAACAGAAGTCATAGCATTTACTTGCCGCTTTAGACCGGTCAGTTCTTCGACAACCGGTTTAAGGGTTGTTTCTGCGTCTTTGGCTCTCTTTGCTAAAGTGGCTTTTTCCATGTCCCAGTCTGCCCGTTCCTTCTTAAAGGTTTCCTTCAGTTTCTCCATGGCTGCTAAGACATTGGTCAGTTCCTCCTTGGCTTTACAAGCCTCCGCTTGCTGAGATTTAATGTTCTCTTGAAGATTAGTTGTTTTGGCGTCCTTTTTGCTCAACTCAGCCTATAAAAGAAGGATATATCATCAGTAGGACATATATATATATATATATATATATATTTGAAGTACCAAGCACATAACAAGTTATGCACTTTGCACTTGGGGGCTAATGCCTATTCGCTTCATTATCAGACAATTTTTTCAAAGTCCCAAGTGTAATGCAAGCATTATTCTTGGCACTTGTGGGATAATGTACATCTGCTCAAAGTAAACAGTGGTTAAAGTCCCAGTTCACCTTGGAAAGATAAACCGGCCCTTAGGGACTAAACAATCGAAAGTTACGGGATTACAATGCTAAAGTACCGGTTCATTTAAAAAAAAGGATCAACCGACCCTTGGAGGATAAGTATGCAGAGTTGCGCTATTATGAAGTCCTAGTTTTCGATTGCCATCATAAATCAGCCCTTGGGGGCTACTGGAGTTGGTACTTACAATTGTACTTAAGAGAGAAAAGGTTATGTAATTACCTCATAGCGTTCCTTCATCAAGTTCACTAAATCGGCTTCATAGTCACGGTTTGTGTACACACGGTTTAAAAAACCAGAATGGAGTTCCTGGGCATTGAGGTGAGCATAGCTTGATAAATCGGTGCTCCATTTGCCTTTTTCCATAGCAGAACGTTCCTCCTTGGCGCTATGTTTTCATAATGCAACAAGGTTAATAGGAGAGATGTGGCCAACGCCAGTGATGATAACATCATCTTCCTTGTCACCGGTACCCTTCACTAGCGTTGACGGGATATCAGCAGCCTTAACCGGACTAGACGGACCATCTTCAGTACGGACCGGACTTGTCAGTTTATCAGTATGATCTGCTATTTCAACTTCTACTTGTTCATCCAAGTCATGATCTTGAGGGGCGGTTCATCAAACATGGCGTCAGCATTTGGACCTTCCAGTTCTGTAGTTGGCTCTGGTTCAATAACCACATGGTCGTCAGATGGTTTATTCGCCTGAGCCTTCTTGCTGGGTCTAGCCTTGGCTCTGAAATAAAAAAGATGCAAGGGTTAGTATAACATGCAAGTATAAAGCGTCAAGAGATTGAGTTGAAATACTAACCCAACAACTGTCTTAAGAGGAGGGAGTTGTGTGGCCGTCGACTCGCCAGATGATGAATGAGGTGTTCCCTGATAATTTGAATCAGACGGATTAAGAGGTTTTCAGAAATAACATGCCTTGGGATAAGAGGTATCAGAAGTGGGTGAGACCTCAGGTCGACGTTTTTGAACCGGAGTGTTCGGTAAACCGGCCAAAGTGACTACTTTCCGTTGTGCCGGGTTGTATGGCGAGCCTCGTGCTGTTGCTTCTTCAAAAGAAATTTTGGATCCAAGTGAGCAAGAGGGTGAGAAATTTTTATTTTTTTGGATTGTTTGACGGATTTTCTGTGTTGACGGAGTGCCTGAACCGGAGGGAAGAGTAATTACCTCTGCGTCGTCGGCCTGGCTGCCCTCAGCGTCATCCTGATAAAAATCATTGTCAATGAGGTGTATGGAAAGAGAACCAAGAGAGTCAAGTTCTACCTTTATGTCTGGTTCATCAGGGTCATCATCAAGATCTAAACCGATGGGTTCAGTTGCCTTCTTCTTGGCAGGCCTCTTGACCACCTTCGTCTTAGGTCGAGGGGTTTTCGCTGGTTTTTCTTGAGCCTTCTTCTTCCAAAAAGGTTCATCACCCTATTAAAGATAATTGACAAAAGTTATAAGAGATTACACAGTTAAAGATATGGAATACAAGCAGGAATGAGGCAATGCTTACAGCTGGCGCCTTATTCAAGGTGTAGAACGGACTTAATTCGGTACTACTACAGACAACTTCCGATTCATTTAGTATCTTCTTCACAGCTTCAGTAACTTCAGCTTCTGTTAGCTGAATATCAATATGACGTTGAGAGTCTTTTGAGTCACCAGTATACTCGCACATTAAACTGGGGCGACGGCTTAAAGGCAATATACTCCGTGAAATCCAACAGCGAACAAAATCAACTCCTATTAGACCATTGGCCATAAAGGCTCTAAGCTTGGAGAGCTATGGAGCATATGTAGACCATTCTTTAGTGGTCAACCGTTGCGGAAGTGGATGTGTGTTGGTAAGCCGGTGAGGACGATAACCCGATAGAGGATTCTCATCATCAGGGGAGGTATCTTTACAATAAAACCAAGTTTGGTTCTAATCTTTAGGATGGCTATGGAGTTTGGCATGAGGGAAGTTGACATCTTTTCTCTTCTGAATTGAAACGCCGCCCAGTTTGGTATTGGGCCCATCTACAAACTTAGTACGGCGGTTCAAATAGAAAAAGTCCCGGAATAGCTCAACAGTTGGCTCCTCTTGCAGGTATGCTTCACAAAATACTTGAAAGTCGCAAACATTTGACACAGAGTTTGGTCCAATGTCTTGAGGATGGATCTGGAAACTGGCAAGTACATCACGGAAGAACATGGACCCGGGCAGTTTAAAGCCATGACTCATGTCATCAACAAACACTACTACTTTGCCATCTCTGGATGTAGGAGGGTTTTCTAAACCGGGAACTCGCCACTGGATTTCACTCCGCTTCGGTAAGGTGCCAATTTTGACGCATCCATCCAGTTGCTCCTCAGTAACCCGGGAAGGGACCCAGTTACATGCATAAAATTGTTTGGCCATTGCAAGTGAGAAGCTGGAAAAGATTACTGCCGTTTTACGATTCATGATTGACAAGGCATAAAGCGCAACATGTTAAGGAAAAGGAATTCAAGCATGTAAAATTGTTAAACCGGAGACTGATGCGGTTATAAATGGTAAAGCGACAAGCGGTTTACAAGGGGACTAATGGCATATGACAGATTATTTTCTACAATGATAAACCGCCTACGTAGATAAGGAAGCTACAGATCTGAGGCAAAAAATGACTAAGTGAGGAAAAACAAGTTTCACAAGATCACATTGGCATTTTGGATCTACCACAAGTCAGGAAAAGAAAAAGATTTAGACCTAAAAAAGTTGGTCCTAGAGCACTTCACAAAAGGTCCAGATCAAGTTCTTATGCGTATAAGGCTTAGTTTGATAGCCGAGGTAAGGACTACTATAGCTACCACACGGAACGCGTCAAGCTTGAGGTCTGCTATCTATGGACTGACGAAGAACAAGAGAAGAACGCCATGAACCCATATGAACCCTAAGAGGATCTACACAGGAAAGAGGGAAAGCCTTACTGCAGTTGTTGAAGCAGCGGAGGTGCGCCGCGTTTCTCTGGTTCAATCAGGTTGATGCTGCGGCCGATGGTAAGGAACAGGCAAAGCTCGACGACAGCGGCGGCGCTCGGGTGCAGAGGCGTCGCGAGGAGGAAGAAGAGATGAAGAGGCAACGGGAGGAAAGGAAAGGGATCCTCAGCCCTATTTATAAGGGCAAAGAGATAAGCGACAGGCGTGGGAATCAAGGAGCCCAAAAAATGGATATATAACAAGGTTTTCGCCTCGATTGTTGGATGCTCATTAATGAAGGGTATCTTTGGCTTTAATGAACAGGTGATGTCATGGCGGCTTACTACAAATCTGGAGGATGACGTCATGGTGGTTTACAAGATCCATGCGAAGGTGCAAAGGGAGGAATTTTTATAAGTGTTGAAGATTGACATGAATAAGTTCAAATCAATCTGGGGCCTAATGTTGGGGATATTACTAGTGGATATAAACCGGCTAGGAGAGGCCGGGTTATCCCCATGATGACTACTTTATTTGAAGCCCATGAAGACAAAGATGGTGGCGCTTCATGAAGGCCCAATGCCCAAAGGCGGGTTAAGGCCTGTAGACATAAACCGACATTGATATATAACTTGTATTGTAAGATAGGAGTAGAGACCGAGCCGGACACGTTTATGATCCGGCCTCGGGATTCTGTAAACCGACGGGCGTCGACCTATGTATATAAAGGGGCTACCCGGTGGCAGTTTAGGGAAAACACATAATAACTCGAGAGCCAGGCAAAGCGGATTCGCTCCCTGGTCATCGAAACCCAAGCAATTCCATTACAACTGGACGTAGGCTTTTACCTTCATCGAAAGGGGCCGAACCAGTATAACCCTTGTGTCCCTTGTCCGCTTTAACCTCTTTAAGCTAACCCGTCGTGATGGCTCCACGACTAAGTCCTTCCACGAGGACATCTACCGTGACAAAACGACGACAATGCCCCAGCATAGCTACGGGCCGCACGCTCCTGCCTCGTTAGCACATGGCTACGGGCTGCATGCTGCTGCACCGTTCCAGATGGCTGGCTTTACCCCGCTGCCCGCGCATGGCTAAGTGCCACACGTCTACGACGCCATGCAACACGGCGCATCGCCCGCAGGAGCCGCAGTCGGGCACTACTCCGCATCATCTACGGGGCACTACGCGGCCGTGCCTATGACTTCGTCCAGTACGTCGTCCGCGGCTCTCTGCAACACACATGCGGTGCCATACAGTACACCGGCGATCTACGGCGGGTACCAGCCGGCTCCTCCGATCGCACCGTACTACGATGCTCCTGCTCCATCCTCAGCTTCATCAACTACAGCACCTCCGCCACCCGGATGGCGCCCATCTCCTGATCCATGGAGAGGGTTTCCAGGCGTGGCCTATGCCCTAGTCCGCCTCTAAGCCATATGGTGCCCCACCTGCCTATACCGGCGGTTGGCAGCCCGGTGCTCGCCCTCACACCGGCACGCCCATCCTCGCGCCCCGACAGCCAACGGCTGCGTACCACGCTGCTCCCTCCTCCGCACCATCGATCTATAACACCAATCCTTATGCATCCTATGGCGCTCCATCGCCCCCTACATGCAGTAGTACAATGATGGTGTCTCTCTCTTTACACCGATGTCGGCCCTACTGCCGACGCCACCGCACCCGCAAGCTCCCATGACTACACCGTCCTCTACTTCGACTCCGAGCTGGGACCAAGCTGCTTTTCTATAAGCCATGAACAACTGTGCTGCACAAGGGAACTCAGGTACGAATAGGATTTTCGATTCTGGTGCTTCTTGTCATATGTCTACATCGAGTAATTTTCTTTCTTCTTGCACACCTTCGTCTTTTCCCTCTATTACTCCTGGTGATGTATCTTCTATTCCTATTTACTGTATCGGTCAGGCTCAAATCCAATCCCCAATTAAGCCTTTGCTTCTCCATGATGTTCTTGTAGCTCCTGCCCTTATTAAAAACCTGACTTCTGTTCGCCAAATCACCACTGATAATCTTGTTACTGTTGAGTTTGACCCCTTTGGTTTGTTTGGGAAAGAATACCGAACCAAGGTCGAGATCGCTCGATTCAATAGCTCCGGTGATTTATATTCTCTCCATGGTGTTTCGCCCGCTGCTCCTCCAACATCTATGGTGGCCTCTGTTGATCTGTGGCACCAATGTCTCGGCCATCCCAATAAAAATGTGTTATCCACACTACTTAGTGAATTTTCAATACCTCGTAACAGAGACTCTCATAATTATTCTATGTGTCAGTCATATCAATTGGGCAAACATGTTCGCCTTCCCTTTAGTTCCTCTCAATCCTGTAGTAATTTTCCTTTTGAATTACTTCATTGTGATCTCTGGACATCACCAATTAATAGAAAGTGTATCTGATTTTAAGTTTTATCTCATGATTCTTGATGATTTTACTCATTATGTTTGGACTTTTCCTTTACGCAACAAATCTGACGTTCATAATATATTCCTTAACTTTCAGCGCTATGTCTCGGTCCACTTTTTCTTCCCTATAAGATTCATACAATGTGATAATGGTCGTGAATTTGAAAACTTTAAAAATTGAAATTTCTTTCTTTAATATGGAATTCTCTTGCATTTCTCCTGTCCTTATACCTTCCTTCAAAACCGCAAAGCCAAGCGTTCTCTTCGTACTTTTAATGACATCATTCGCACTATGCTTGTTCACTCTTTTACGCCTCCGACGTTCTGGGCTGAGGCCCTCCACATGGCCACACATTTACTTGATATTCGTCTATCTAAAGTTAACCCACAAGCTACTCCTTACTTCTATTTATTTTTCTCTCATCCAAATTACTCCGACGTTCACGTCTTCGATTGTCTTTGTTTCCCAAACTCCTACTCCACTTCTACTAACAAACTTTCCCCACGCTCTACCCCGTGTGTCCATCTAGGTTTTTCTGACGAGCACAAGGGTTATCGTTGTCTAGATCTTGTTAGTGGTCGCGTTCATGTGTCTCGTCTTGTAACATTCACTGAAAACATTTTTCTCTTTTCCGAGCGTCAACAATTAGATCCCAAATCACCCATGCCGTCCACTAGTCCCTCTCGTTGCAATCATCTTCCCTTCTTTCACCTGCCGACCTATCCAGCGAAAGCACCCAAATTCTCTGTTGCAGTAGCGGATCCTGCCACGACCACTTCTGTCATCACCTCTGTCCCGGTAGAGGAAAACACATTCCACTCTGTCACGGCTGACCTCCTGTCGCCGCAGTCTTCACCGCCATCTCCCGTGTCCGCTTCCTCCGCTGCGCCGGACGCGTCCACCACATCTTCCACCACTCCTCCTGCTCATGCTATTCCTGTTCCAGCTCCTACTAACGATCATACCATGTGCACACGTGCCAAGTCTGGGTTTTGTTTACCTTCAAAAGATCGTCTCAATCTTCATGCATCTATATCTCCTTCCTCTCTACCCAAATCTTACAAATCAGCTCTCCTAGATCCTATTTGGGCCGCAGCTATGGAAGATGAATATGATGCCCTTCTGTAGAATAACACGTGGCAATTAGTTCCTCGTCCTTCTAATACAAATATCGTTTCGGGAAAATGGCTTTTTCGCCATAAATTTAATTCTGATGGGAGTCTTGCACGTTATATGGCTTGATGGGTATGTCGTGGTTACTCTCAGCAACACGGCATCAATTATGATGAGACTTTTTCTCTAGTTGTCAAGCTCAGCACTATTTGCACAGTCCTTAGCATCGCCATCTCTTCTTCCTGGCCAATTCATCAACTAGATGTCAAAAATGCTTTCCTTCATGGGGATCTTCAAGAAACAGTCTATTGTCAACAACCTCTTGGCTTTAAACATTCCTCCTATCCTAATCATGTTTGTCTTCTTAAAAAATCTCTTTATGGTCTTAAACAAGCACCACGTGTCTGGTTTCAACACTTTTCTACTTATGCTCAAACCATCGGTTTTACCCCTTCCCGTTCTGACACTTCAGTCTTCACCTTTCAGCACAACACCAGCACTGCTTACCTTCTTTTATATGTTGATGATATTATCCTCGTAGCTTCCTCGCAACAATTTTTAGATCATATTATCTCTCTTCTTCGCCACGAATTCTCTATGACAGATTTAGGTCTTCTTCACCACTTCTTAGGTATTGCTGTTATCCGTGACTCCTCTGGTATTTTCTTGTCTCAACGTCAGTACACTCTGGATCTTCCTTCTCGTGTTGGTATGCTTGATTGTCAAACTTCCCGTACCCCTGTTGATACAGGTTCCAAACTCTCTGCCGACGGTGATCCTTTCTCTTATCCTTCTCTTTATCGTAGTCTTAACGGTGCACTTCAGTATCTCACTCTCACTCGTCCTAAAATTTCTTTTGATGTCCAACAAGCTTGTTTATAGATGCATGATCCTCGTATTCCACACTCAATCATGTCAAATGTATTCTTCGGTATCTCAAAGGCACACTAGACTTAGGTCTTCATATCAACAACTCCTCTCCCACCTCCTTGACAGCTTACTCTGATGCAGACTGAGCTGGTTGTCTAGATACTCATAGATCCACATCTGGATTTTGCCTTTTTCTTGGTAACAATTTGGTTTCTTGGTCTTCAAAAAGGAAGGTTACGGTCTCCCGCTCGTCTGCTGAAGTTGAGTACCGCGTTGTCGCTCATGCGGTTGCTGAAACGGTTTGGTTGCGCCAGTTGCTGTCGGAGCTGCAGCGTCCTATTGGGCAAGCTACCATTGTTTACTGTGATAATATTTCAGTTCGGTTCAACACCGCCGCACCAAGCATATTGAGATCGACATTCATTTTGTTTGAGAGAAGGTGGCTCTCAGTCAAGTTCGCGTTCTTCACGTGCCTACTTCTGCTCAATTCACTGATATCTTTACTAAAGGCCTGGCGACTACTCCGTTTCAAGATATTCATTTCAGTCTCAACGTCGTCGAGCCTACCGTTGACACTGCAGGATGTGAGAATACAACTTGTACTAGGATTAAGACTCCTACTCAGTTTGTAATAAGGCTAGGTCAGGTGTGGCTTGGCTCTTATATATACTTCTTATACTGGCACAATATTGTATCAACAATTATTCAATACAGTTCTACAGTATCTTCATCTTTCAGATCTGGTTATTATCAACTGGCACATAACGCACTATATATAGACTTCACTGAGAATTGTCCATTCCCATGTAGGTTCCATCGGAATACATCAGACCCATGTGATAATTGCACCGTAGAAACCCGTTGGAGCAGGATGTACCATGATTGGAGTCGGGGTCCAATTAAATCTCTTCTAAACGTCACATTAGGCGGAAATGATTTCATTACCGTGGCGATAGTATCATTCTTGTAACACACAATGTTGTATAGAGCCGGATATTGTTCCCAGAGTGTGGCATTTCCTAACCGGATGTTGTTACTATTTAAAAAAAAACCATCTAGCGAATCATCCAGAGCATGCATGAGCCTTACCGCATTAAAATAACCAACATGTATACATGAAGTATTATTATTAAACACCTAAAATGCAAAAAAAACATTATTTTTTGTGAAAACTAATAACAAAAATTGTTCATATCAAATAGGAACATACCCTTGTAAACACATCGTCACAGCGTTGGCGTGCCCACGCGCGGATGTGGGTGTGTGTGTGTGGGG
>NC_041388.1:519556858-519564931 GCF_002162155.2 Triticum dicoccoides
CTACATATATATAGGTTTACATGGATTTTACAGGCAGGTGCGTTTTGATTGAAGATTAAGAGGGAGAAGGGGCCCAACTGTATGAAAATCAGGGAGGAGAGGTTAGTTAGAAAAAAGAATCCTAATCAGCGTGTAACTGCATGTAACTCTTTGCACGTTACACATCAATCATATTTTCTCGAGATGTCCATTCGACCTAACTCCCAGTTGTGACCTTCCATCGGCTTCAGAAGAAAAATGATACCGTTGCCTCCTGCTCCATCCATTGTTTAGTTTTGCTGCTGCTCTACATGTGCCTTTCGTGAAACTTCAATTGATATTTATGGACGAACCTGGGCCCTTACCCTATCCCGGCATCTTTATAACCTGCCAGTACAGTTGTTGGAAATCGATCTACATCAGGATGGGCCTCGGCCGAATCAGCCCAACAGTCGTCCATAGTAACTGGGAACATCTGTCAAGCTCACAGGCCTACGTACGTGCATGCATGGGGCATGCCCATAGCCAGTGACGGACAATGTTTTCATACCCCCTCCATTTTTATTTACTCCGCATATTAGATTTAATTAAAGTCAAGCTTTGTAAAGTTTGACATAGTTTATAAATAAAAATATTAACATGTACAATAATAAATCCATACCATTAGATCCATTATTGAATATACTTTCACATCATATAGATTTGTTATGGTAAATATTTATATTTTTTTCTATAAACTTAGTCAAACTTTGAAATTTGATTTCAGTCAACTCTAATATGCAGAGTAAATAAAAACGGAGTAAATACGTGCCATGGGAAGGAGATAAGAGGGCCCACACTATGATGATGCTGCTATACATGCTACAAGCTCCAATATTTCGCTATGATTACATAGCTTGTTCCTTTCCCGTTGTCTTATTATCTTTGTTATACACTATTCACCGCCGATGGTACAAATGATGTCGATAACACAAATGCATGTGGATTAATTGATCGTCCTGCCATAATAATACACGCACTCGGTCGCATCCCTCAACCATACTTCCTCCTTTCTGATTTATAGGGCTTATCTTAATTTTATCATTTTTCCGATTTAAAGGGTTGATCTCCATCTCTTTTTGAGATTCCGAGGCGCATTAAATTTTTGCATGCAAGAATTAAAAAGGAACTCACCAATGCATGTCATGTTATACTCATCTAGTGGCCAAACACGCATGCACCACAATTAAACCCAATTAATGCATCAATTTAGTTTGGGTGATTTTGTAAAGTAGGAGATACATTCCTTCACTCACTATGTGCCTTGGTTGATGAGATTTCAGATTTGAGCCCTATAAACCGAGAATGACGGAGTACATGCTACTAACGGCTAACAACTTGCTTCCTCGATTCCCTGGACAATGATGTTAGAAAAACATTAAGCTTAAAATATGATGCCAAACTTTTAAGCATGCCAAATCGAACATTTTTATGAAAAATTCTGTTGTCGCAAAAAAGATAATTTTTCTTTAGCAAACACGGAAAATCCTTTAGCAAAAAACTGAACATGGCAAAGATTTGTCATACTTGATAAAAGAATTTGCCATCCTCTCACCAACATCATTTGTCGTCTCGGGTGTTCGATTTGCCATGCTAATAGTAAAGATATTGTATATTTATGTCTTATGAAAAGATAGAGTGGAGATAGGATTTACGATCATAATTGTCTTGTACTTCAAGAATATATCTGTTACACCAATTTTCATTAACTATGACAATTCATAAGTAATGCGTCCGAATATTCATGACCTGATTTCTTCCACGCAAAATACCATGACTGCATTTTTTACAATAAATATCAGGAGTCCAAATTAAGTACAATACTCCGGAAAGAATGGCAGATGCGTATGCGTGAGGTGCACAAACATAGGGGAGCACAACCTCTTTCATTTTCTACGGGATCCAAAACCACCAGCCACCCTGACCTAAGCTCTAGGTATAGAAGTGCATGCTCTAGTCAATGCAATCAAATAACCGATCTGATGGAAGAGACTAGATAGCACATTATACGTCAATACTTCTCCTCACGTGTGGCTTCCTCAGACCTAAACGTAGACCGAAAATGGGCTGCAATTTATTTACGCCAGCCGGGTCTTGAACGCAAGACCGCTTGGCTCTGATACCATGTAGAAGTACATGCTCTAGCCAATGCAACCAAAAGACCGATCTGATGAAAGAGACTAGGCAGCACATTATACGTCAACACTAGGTATCAGCTACGCCCTATCGCGGAGCCTCCGGAGCAAAGTACACTGGACGACGCCGTCCACGTCACCGTCTAAGCGGAATGGGCACGTCGACACCAACGTCCTGCACCATCACGCCCTACACGCGGTTCACGCACGCGTGCTACAGAGTAATGCTAGACATGTGAAAGGCTTCATAAATTTTTTATGGGATTGATGATGTGCATGATACGATTGAAAGTGGAGGGTGAAGGGGGCCCACCCACCGAAAATCAAGGGGCGGAGAGAAGATTTAGTTTAGAAGGTTACGTAAAGCTTCATAAAACGTTCCGTAGGTGTAGTGTTATCGCCTAATATAAAACATCGATTCTTCGTTGACGCCTGAAGGCTCGCCGGCGGCAGCTTGGGGTCTGGGGAGAGCGACGAGCTCCCCTAAGGGCACAAGTAATCTCCCTCCTCGCTCTTGGCCGCCGCGGCGACGTCGCCGAGCAGCCATTGCTGGGGACCTCGCAGGAGGCAAATTCGAGGACCTCGCGGTGGATCTCGTCCGCGGTAGAGAGCAGCACGTCCATGGCTGGCCGGCACGGTGCTGAGATCACGTGTTTTGTTGTTCCACTAACTGAAGAGCTCGAAGTGTCTCCCAGGGGTTTGAAGCGTCGGTGCGTTTCTCGGCCAAGTCTCTATAGGCCAAGCTATCCTGTGGTCCATCTCTATACGCCAAGGTAACGTCTGGTCCATCTGTCTCCATGCCAAAGATCTATTGGCCTGGTGCAGCCCAGACAATAAAGATCCTGGTTTTTAGGGCATCTCTAGCCGCGCCTTCAGGAAGGCCTCCCCAGGCGATTTTTTCGCGCTGGCGCCGAAAAAACGGCCCAGTCGCACCTCCAGAAGCCCGTTTTTCGCCGACTTGAGTCGAAAACAGCGCCGGCGGACCCAGGGCGAACCCGGTGCGCTGGTGGGCGCCCGGGGACGCCGGGGCGAACTGTTTTGGCGCGAAAAAGATGCGGGCCAGCCGCGTCAGCGACTCGGCGCCTCGTCTTCCCCCAACGGCCTCGGTTCCCGCGGGGAATCAATGGCAAGGCTGCCGCCGGTCAGCCTTGCCATTGATTCCTCACGGGCGGCGCGTCACGGGATGACGCGCCGACGCCTCCCCTTCCTCGCACGCGTACACACGGGCATGGCCCGGCTATAAAAGCCGGCGGCCTCCACTCGCCTGTGCCCACACCAGCCTCGCCCCTCGCCGCCGTCCAGCCCCTCCCTCTCCCTGCCTCTCCCGAGCGCCGCCGCCCAGCCCCTCCCTCTACCTCTCCCAAGCCCGCCCAGCGCCGCCGTCGCCATGGCGGAACGCTTCCCCGGAGACAAGGCGGCGGCCAACGGCTTCGGCCGCCGTTCGCTCCGCGAACAGGAGTCCTGGCTCCTGTTCCAGGCGAACATCCCGGCGCCGCCGGACATGCGCGCCGGGCCAACGGGGTAGAGGCTCAGCGCCGAGGGAGTGCCCATTCCCCCGTTGCCCGACGCCATGGCGAAGCCGAACTACTTTGCCGAGGAGGTCGAGATCGTGCGCGCGTCCCTCACCGACGCCCAACTCTCCCTCCCCCAGTACGCCGCCGACAACCACGCGGCCAAGGCGGCGTATTTCGAGCGCCGCCAGCAGCAGCGCTTGGCGTCCACCAACGGCGCGCCGGTGGTCGGCGCTCGGCAGAACAGCGAGGGGCGCCACCTCTGGTGGGGCATCCCCGGCCGCACGCTCGAGGGCGTGCTCACGTACCTCGAGGGCGGCAACGACCCGCCGTTGGCATACCCCCCGGCGAGGGTGGCCGCCCCGGCGCAGCACCGACGCGTCGGGCCATGGGCGCCAAGGAGGTTCGGCGCCTCCTCTTCTTCCTCCTCATCGCGTTATTCTTCACACTCCTCCGGCTCTCCGGCGCTGCTCGGCGTCAAGGCCGAGCCCGCGGCGGAGACGCCGCCCGGCCGGCGCACTCGCAGCGCCGGCATCGTCATCAACGAGGGCGGCCGGCGCACCTCCTCCTCGTCGGTTCCTTCGCGCTTCGTCAAGCCAAAGACGGAGCCGGGGCTGCCGCCGGTGAAGGCGGAGTTCGACAACGACGACGCGACCCTCGAATGGGCGCGCCAGGACTCCATTGCAATGGAGAAGGCGCGCCGGGAGAAGGAGAAGGAGCGCCAGCGCGCCGCCCTACGCCGCTTCGAGGAGCGCCGACGCGGCCGCGAGGAAGGCGGGGTCGTCGTATTATGCGACAGCGACGACGACGACGACGCGCTGCCGCCTGTTCGCCATGGCGACGCCGGGCAGGGGTCCAGCAGGGGCACCCGTGTCAAGGAGGAGAAGGCCAACGACGACGATGGCGGTGATGGCGGCGACGACTTCAACCCCTTTCTTTTTTTTAGATTAGGTTAATGTAATGTCTGGACGAATTTCGCCGAAATTTGCCATGTTTGACCGAAATTTAACTAGTTTTTATAATAACTTCGCCGAACGTTCTTTTTTTTGTTTTTTAATACGCGCCTGAGGGCGGCCCTGGGGGGCGACGGCTGGGGACCGACTCGCTCCCAGGGCCATTTTTTGCGCCGGCTCACCCCCAGGCGGCGCTTTTAGACGCCCCCTGAGGGGCCAACGGCTGGAGATGCCCTTATGTGACAATTGATGAGGGGAAGACTTACATCAGTAGAAAACATCTTGCAACGTCACGGTCCTAGCTTGCATGACCAGCCGCACAACAGGAAAATTGGAGTCCGTGCTACGGCTGTAAATCTACGCCCCGCTTCTTTTCTCTCTTCTCTTTTTTTCCTCCAACTCAATAAAAATATAATTACTATAGTCTTAGGGCATCTCCAAAGGAGATCCTAAAAGCTCGAGTATATGTCCAGGCTGTCTTTGTCAACTTCTAATCCTATGGGGACCCCATCGGTCCGGCAAATCTGAGACAAATAGGGGGGCATTATACCGGTGTCCGAACATTCACCTGACCAACGAAAAGCCACCGCGTGGTTCTCCTCTCTTTTCTCTCTCCGCACATGCAT
Organism: Triticum dicoccoides; assembly: GCF_002162155.2. NCBI lineage: Eukaryota > Viridiplantae > Streptophyta > Magnoliopsida > Poales > Poaceae > Triticum > Triticum dicoccoides. Next base: position 519,562,102 of record NC_041388.1, read on the forward strand.
AGTCTCGTCTCCTCTCTCTCCTCCCAACCCGACAAATAAGGATTAATTTGTGAAAAGCGTTTGATGATACTCTCCCACATCATATCCGCGGACCACGTCCGGACATAAAAATAAACATTTGTCGTGTCCATTTGCGGGTCAGCTTTGAAGATGCCCTTATAGCCCGCCTACAACACTTTATTATACTTGCTCTTAGGTTGATGCATGTACGAGGAGTATCATGCATGTGATACAGGAAGTACTATCTTTATAAGGGATGTACCCTTTGGCTCTCGGGTGTAGGTGCACCATATATGAAAAAATAGCTACAAAAAGGCCAAAAAATTCAAAAACAAAGTTAACCTTCTATTGTACTTGTATAAAAAGTTTCCCCAAGTAAAACCTCCTGTCAACTTCAGAGGAAAAAAAGGCAACCCGATGCACGTAGCTCCCACTTGCGCAGGGTCCGGGGAAGGGTCCGATCACTTTGAGTCTACTGTAAGCACCTTTTCGCTACATTTCTGCAAGAGACTGTTTCCAGGACTCAAACAATGACCGCCTGTTGACTTCAGGGTAAAGAATACAATTTTTTTTGACCCAAAATACCTTGAAAGTCATTCATCAATGAAATTGATTATACGAATATAACAAAAGATCAAGTTTATTTTCCAAAAAACATTTTTTGCCTTTCTCTTAAATTACAATTTTTTTATATCAGGTTCACCTACACCCAAGAGCCAAAGGTTCTTATCGGCTGCTATACATGCTACAACTAAAAGCTCCAAGCTTTCACTTTGATTACATAGCTTGTTTCTTTCCCATTGTCTTATTACCTTTGTTTATACACTATTCACTATCGATGGTACAAATGTTTTTGACAACACAGATGCATGCATCACGTACTGGAATGGACTAATTAATCGTCCTGCCATTATACTACATGTTCTCATGAATTATATGTTCCGCTCTTGATCGCACCCCTCAACCATACACTCTATTAACGGCTAACAACTTGCTCCCCCAATTCCCTGGACAAAGATACATTGATTCAAACATTCAAATCTGATCTGGTTAACGAATTTGTCAAGCCATTCGGTGTGTGCCCATAGATATAATAATACAGTGGAGGAATGGGTATCCGATACCATTTAATCTTGGAAATTTTTCCAAAACATCTAACATTTGACGAAAAAAAATCTGCTTATAAGACAAGTTCTCCCGTAGAAGATTGCAATGGATATTATTATCATGGGTTGTTGGAACATATGAACCCAAAGAAATGACAATATTTTCAAGAATGAAATCACTGAAATGGATTCATGGCGCTTTAAGATGAAGCAGGATCTTATGCTGACCAAGCATAGAACCAAAGAGAAGGACAAAAAATGCCTTAATCAACAGATTGCTTCCTTGTTCCGATTTTGTTTTTTTGCTTGTACACACATTTTGTTTATATTAATGGAAAGAATTGTTCTACAATCACTGGGCAAAAATAATAATAAATTGTCGTGAACTTAGTTTCCTGATGATGTGATATAACATAAAACTAATTTTTTGTATTGAAAGAACCAGGGACGATCCGCTCTTTGTGCTTCTGGGCAAAAAAAATGATATAGTTAGAAAAATTATCTGACAATGAATAAAAAAACATATTTTTATAAAATACTATACATATTTTCTAATTAAATTTAAAACCTAAAAATCATGCCCAACTTATAAACTGAACCGGGGGGAGTAAGTATATGAAAGAATTCCTTATATAACACTACTTTAAAATCATCTTCCCTATTTAACACCGATAAAATATTTCTTTCCTATCCAACACCGACTTTAAATTTTATTCCCCATATAACACTTCCATCCGTTTTGTGAGCTAACGGTGTTAACTTGCACATGAAATGACAATATTACCCCTATAGCTAATATATGACATTTTTACTCCTCTTTCCCATGCCTCTGTGTTTTATTTTGTTTGAAGTGGTTTTGTATGGAGCTATGTCAGAATACTTATACTTGGCATTGTAGAAAAAGAAGACGAAAGAAAAATACAACGTCAAGCATACACACGTGTGCTAGCACATTAGCTAGTGATTCATTCTCCCCTCAAAAAAGCTAGTGATTCATTCATGCATGTGGGTGCTCCTTCATGTACCCATCCATGGATGCATTGTGGCAAGTACACGGTGATGACATGATCATGACCATCCGATACTTACTGCATGTACATACATGAATACCTGCGGCGGCCGAAGACACACGTATACATACTTGATTACTCACGCGCGTACAGGCAAGCACACATACATACCCGAATTCTCATACACCCGTGTATGTATGTTAAAGAAAAAAACAAGTCCACGTAGAGCCCGGCAAGATACTTCTATTAAAAAAAGATAGGTGGTTGTTTTATTTGCAGGCATCGCAAAGGAGAACTCACACACCCATCATTCACACACGAAGCATACAGGGAGAAGTCATCACGCACAAGCATCAGGAGATACAAGGGAAAGGAGAGGGCTCACCCAGGGAGAAACAAGAGAAAGGAGAGGGCGCACCCAATTAATGATCATATATATGTTTGAGGGCAAAAATGTCATTTCATGTGCCATTTAACACCGTTACCTCAGAAAATAGATGAAAGTGTTATATTGGAAATAAAATTTAAAGTTGGAGTTAGATAGGGCAGAAATATTTTTTCAATGTCAAATATGGCATCTTATTTTATGATAGTGTTAAATAAGGAATTCTCTGTAAGTATATTTGTACCTCTAGATATCAGTTAGGCTTGCGTACTGATCTAGAACAACCTAGGAATGACGAGCTTTGCTACACCTACGATTGATTACATGTG
>NC_041388.1:519565348-519575686 GCF_002162155.2 Triticum dicoccoides
GGTTATGATTAGGATGGTTCGTAGGGTACGCAAAATAATTTCGTAGTTTAGGAATGACCATTTTGGCTGACCTACTTGGCAAACACTTCGATGGTTGGCCCACACTAGGCCTTCAACGGGTTGGCTCGTCCCGATGAAAAGAGCGTCTGCTACCACATGCCACTTTGGCAGTAGCAATAAAGGCGCAACCTGCGGGGTCAATCCCCTCCCCTTATTTTAAGGGCATGTACAATAGTTAATAAGATAATCTTGTATTTTAGATCTTGCATGTAATTTAGGGATGAAAAAAAATATCTACAATGGTTCATTTCTTAGGCTTATCTTCATAACTAGCTATTCCTAAAAACGTGGTGAGACATATTGTGCTAAGATACCATCTCTTGTCTTCTATTAAATAAGAGAAGACAAGCATTTTCTTCTGAGTTGTCTCTCCTTCACCTCATTATTTATCCTACATGGCACTCCTAAGATAACACTATTGTGCATGCCCTAACGTCTTAAGGTCCAACTGTCCTACTAAATGGCAACAATACATCACAAAATCAGCTAGGGAGCTAGAGCACCACCCTTGGAGGAGCACAAATTTTGTTATTTCAAACAGATTTGCTAAAGCATACCTACACGTTACATAAATATTGCACATCAAAGTTTATTTTAGAAAGAGATTTTTATCTTTTGCGATGCAAGAAGCCATAAATTAACCAAGCCCGAGAGTTACAAGAGAACATTCTTATGAAAAAAATTGCAGACGAACCCACGAGGAATTCGTCCTCCTACACAAGCCGACACTAGTAGAAAAAGGGTCAAATGTGAAGCACATTAGTGCCGGTTTGAATTTGAGTCGGCACTAATGTGTCCATTAGTGCCGGTTCCAACGGCTAGGCGGGCGGACATCATTAGCACCGGTTTGTGGCGAATCTTTAGCACCGGTTCGTGCCACGAACCGGTACTAAAGTGAGTGGTGGCAGGATGTTGTCAGTCCGGGGCCCCTCCAGCACCTTTAGTACCGGGTCGTATCACGGACCGGTACTAAAGGTCGTCCTACATACACCCTTCGTCCACCCGAGCTCGCTCTGTTCTTCCCCTTTCCCCTCTTCTCTCTGTTCTTTCCCTCTTCCTCTCAAGCTTATCACACATTTTTCCCAAAATTTGTCAAGATTTGAAGGCCCCCATCCATTCAAATGATCACAAAGGTTAGCAACTTTGTCCTTTCATCTCTCATTGCTAGATTAGCTCGTGCAATGCTTTATATAGTGATTGATTTTTGAGTTTAGTAATTTGGGAGGAATTGTATATATGTGCTACTATTTGATTTATATGCAATTTGAGTTAAAACATAACACTTAGTTTGCATATGTAGGTGTGGTTTACTTAATGCCTTCTAAATCTCCATCGTAACCACCGTCGATCGCCCGCAACGTCCCGTCGCCAGCACCACCTTGTGGTGAGCCTCTTGTTCATGAATGTTTTATATAAAAAAATTGATATTTGTGTGATTTGGATATATAGTTACTCGTATAATTATCTTACCCATACGTTGTTTGTTATACATAGTGCCATGGTTTTGATATCCGTCCCCGTCGGCCCTCGTCCGGGTTATGATTCGGATGTGGTATATTCTCTTTTAAAACTATTTGTTACATTTCGTGTTTATGACAAATTATGCCCATCAAGTTGACATAGATATTTGTATTTAGGAGGTAGTTGAACCGGAAATTCCAACCGATCCTATTGTCGAGAGGTTAAATTTAGTTGAAAGAGAAAACGAGGATTTGAAGGAAAAATTGAAAAGAATTGAGGGGGAGAAGATGGAATTGGAGTTGCATGTTGCCGATGTTGTTGATGATCACAAGATTAAGATGGAGAAAATACGCTTGAAGATTAGAAAGATTAGAAAATATGCCATTCATAGTGAGGCTTGGTATCATTATGATGTTGGATCAATTGTTACCTTAGTTGCGATCTTGATCGCATTTGTTGTTGCATTTAAATTCTTTAGCTAGAGAGTTATTTGTTTGTTGCATTTAAGTGTTGTATGAACTTTATGTATTGTATTAATTTGGTGTTTTTGGTGCTGTGTATTGAAGATGAGCCGACAATGGATGTACGATGACCGATGCTCTCCCGAGTTCATTAATGGCATGCATACTTTTCTGCTTGCGGCTGAGGCAAACAAGCGGGCGGGTGGTTTTATGCCTTGTCCATGTGCTGGCTGTAAGAATGGTCACAATTACTCTACGTCAAGAACCATCCACGTCCACATGTTTGAGTCCGGTTTCATGCCCCACTATAATGTTTGGACCAAGCACGGAGAAAGAGGGGTTATGATGGAAGACTATGAAGAAGAAGAGGACGACGACAACTATCATGGCCATCGGTTCCCTTAATACGATGATGCAACAATGAGGGAAAAAGCTGAGCCGGTAATGCAGGAAGAAGCTGAGCCGGGAATGCGGGAAGAAGCTGAAGAAGAGGCATCAGATGAGCCCGTTGATGATCTAGGTCGGGTCATTGCCGATGCAAAGAGAAACTACGCAAGTGATTTGGAGAAGAAGAAGTTGCAGCGCATGTTAGAGGATCAAAAAAATTATTGTGCCCGAATTGCATGTGATAAGAAAAAGCTGGGCACCACACTGGAATTGCTGCAATAGAAGGCAGAGAATGGTGTATCTGACAAGGGATTTGGAAAGTTGCTAGTAATGATAAAGAATATGCTTCCAAAGGATAACGAATTGCCCGAGAGTACGTATGAAGCAAAGAAGGTTGTCTCCCCTCTAAGGTTAGAGGTGCAGAAGATACATGCATGGCCTAATGATTGCATCCTCTACCGCGGTGAGTACGAGGATTTGAACGCTTGCCCGGTATGCGGTGCATTGTGCTATAAGATCAGCCGCGATGACCCTGGTGATGTCGAGGGTGAGCGCCCTATGAAGAAGATTCCTGCCAAGGTGATGTGGTATGCTCCTATAATACCACGGTTGAAACGTTTGTTCCAAAACAAAGAGCATGCCAAGGCGATGCGATGGCACCGAGAAGACCGTAAGAAAGACACAAAGTTGAGAGTACCCGCTGATGGGTCATAGTGGAGAAAAATCGAGAGAAAGTACGAGAAGGAGTTTGCAGATGACGCAAGGAACATATGGTTTGGTCTAAGCGCAGATGGCATAATCCTTTTGGGGAGCAGAGCAGCAACCATATCACCTGGACTGTGACTCTATGTTTGTATAACCTTCCTCAGTTGTGCATGAAGCGGAAGTTCATTATGATGCCAGTGCTCATCCAAGGCCCTAAGCAACCCGGCAACGATATTGATGTGTACCTAAGGCCATTAGTTGAAGAACTCTTACAGTTGTGGAATGGAACAGGTGTACATGCGTGGGATGAGCACATGGGGGAAGAATTTGACCTAAAGGCGTTGTTGTTCGTGACCATCAATGATTGGCCTGCTCTCAGTAACCTTTCACGACAGACAAACAAGGGATACCGCGCATGCACGCATTGTTTGGACGATACCGGCGGTATATATTTGGCTAATTGTAAGAAGAATGTGTATCTGGGACATCGTCGATTTCTTCCGAGTAGGCATTTCAAAGGTGAGGCGGATTACCGGACGAAGCCTCGCCACCGTACTAGTGCTGATGTACATGATATGGTCAAGGATTTGAAGGTAGTCTTTGGAAAGGAGCCTGGCGGACAACCTGTTCCAAATGACACTGACGGACGCGCACCCATGTGGAAGAAGAAATCTATATTTTGGGACCTGCCCTATTGAAAAGACCTAGAGGTCCGCTCCGCAATCGACGTGATGCACGTGATGAAGAATCTTTGCGTGTAACATCCCAAATTTTCATTTTGGAATGTTTTACAATTATTAGCTAAGCATCTATGCATTTTGTTTGATTTGAGTGACATTTGGAAATTTTCAAAGGCTTTTGAGTTTTGGTTGAATTTGGATTCAACTTGGCATTTGAAAATCTACCTCAATATCCCTGACAAATACTTGAGAAATAGTATGAGAGGAGCTAACATGACACTCCAAAAATGTCAGAAGAAAATATTGCCAAAAGGTTTGAATTCAAATTTGAATTTTATTTGGAGTTTGCAGAAAATGTTTTTTTTTAGTTTTTGTTTTGCCTCTAGAAAAATGTCCATGTTATAGGATTAATTCCCCTGAGAATTTTGATTATATGTCCTATATAAAAATAGTATAATTTTCTCTTAGTTTAGTTTCTTCTCTCTGTCCTATTCAAAAAAGGGGGGAAGACCCAGGCGCGAGCCAGGCCAACCGGCCCAGCCGACGCCCGAGCCAGCAAGCCCAGCAGCGCCGAGCCGCAACCCACCAGTGACCGAGCCGGCCTACCTCAGCGCCCGACCGAACCCCCTCTCCCTCTCTCACCGACGCGTCGGCCCCACCTCATCTCTTCCTCCCCTCGCCACGCTATGCCGCGCCAGAGCGCGTTCGACGCCGCCGCCGCGTCCGAATTCAATGGGATCAAGATCCCAAGTCGCCCCTTGCTCCAAGTTGATGCCCTATAAATAGCCCTACCCCTCCTCTTCCGAATCCCCCTAAAACCCTAGCCCAAAACACACCGCAGCTCACGCCCTCCTCCTTTGGATCTCGCCGTCGACCGCCGCAGTCCGCCATCTGTTCCGACTCCGGTGAGGATCCCCCTGCCCTCAAATCTTGTCAGCCGAAACCCCTCAACCGCGCGCACCTCCCTGACATCCTCTCTCCGTCCAGGGATTGCCGGAGCCGCCGCCTTGAGCATCACCGCCCGTCGCCGGAGCTGTAGAGCACCGGGCTCTATTTTCGCCACGCCTCGACGTCCGCGCCGTCCCCGAGCTCCAACCACTCCACCACCGCCCCCGCCTCGCTCCCCCGCATCACCCCGACCTCGCCACCGCCGCCCCGGACCACCAGAACACCACCGCCACCAACACCGAGCCCTCCTCGCCGTCGACCGCCGCGGTAAGCCACCGGACTCCAACCCACCGTTCGATCGGCAACCTACGGTGTAGATTAGAGTTAGCGAATGGGTAGGTTTTTTTATTAGGCCGGTTTTATTTCACGGTTTGTTTCCGGTTTATTTACTAGGTTTAGTTAGACCAAACCGATCGGTTTTTTTCTGTTAGCCCATGGACACAGTGAACTATTGATCGCCCACGCGTTAGATAATTTAGAAAGCGCTCACTGTTTCGGCCCGTTAGCACCCTAGTTGTTTTAGTTTTATTCTTTGTTTCTGTTTTTAAAACAGAATAGTTCCAATCTTGAAAAATCTATATCTTTTAGGTTATTTAATATTTTTAGTTGATTCTTTTTGCTCTAGTTTGCAAATTTCCTATAGTTGCTGTAGAAAATTAGATTCGGCCATGTTTAGGTTATTAAAAATTGTCTTATGTTAGTTTTAGTCAGATTAGTATTTCTGCTATAAATTGAGCTAGGATTATTATTTTTAGGTGATTCTTTTTGTCACTGCTTAGTTTTGACCTAGCCTAGCAGTAGGAACTTGTTGGGTATTTGTAGAATTATATTAGAATTAGTTTTAGTCAAATCAAGCTTTTCTAGTTTTATTTAGCTTGCTGCCACTTCCTGCTGTTCTAGTTATTATAGAATTTTAATTTACCCCTGCTATATTTAATTTAGATTAGTTTCTGTAGTTTCAGAGGGTGAACATTTATTTACAGCAAAATAAAAGGTTTTATTTTATTTTCTTATTAGTTTTGTTTTAGGTATAACAGGAGTTCTATAATAGATATTGATTTGATTCTTTTTGCACCTAGTTTGTATGATGTTTTCCTTTATGTTAGATAGTAAAACCACTGTTTTGGATCTGTAAAGAAAAGTGTTAGTAGGTTAAAACTATTTCTTTGTTGTTGCTTGATGTGATGGAAACCTTGATTTTGTTTTCCTCGAGTTTTCTTTGATTTTGGTTTGAGTGCTTGTGTGTTTTCCTTCAGCTTGCTGATATGTTATTAGTGAAATACTTATTTGTGCTATTTTTTGACTCGATAGAATTTCCGGAGTGCGAATCTTGCTATATCGAGTCACTAGCGTTTGAAGACCGTCAGACAGGCAAGTCATTTGATCATGTTTTACAATACCTATGATTTTGTTGCATTAGAATTGTTCCTCCCCACCATGCATGCAGTAGGAGAATTTGAAGTTATGTCTTGAGTAGTATCATGAGGTAGGATGAACCCAAATCCCCTTGCTACTATTGCCCGGGACGATGTAGTTTACCTTGCTATGCTCATAGACGGGGCTGATTGAGAGATTCATAAGGAAGATGTGAGAGTCAAGATGATGACAACCCCATGACTTCAAGATCAAGATGGACTTCTAATTCACTACTGGGTGGAGGACGGTTGACAGGCACCCTGGAGAAACCAGCGGATGGCCGGGATGCATGGAGAAGCGCCATGACATCTTGCGGAAAGTTTCACCCAGCCACGAAGAGACGGATGGATACCCCTTGACCGGAAGCTTACCTGTGCAACCGCAAGCCATTATGGGCTCTGGCTGGGTTGACCTTAGGCATGACTCTGGACAGACGGTGCCAGCAGATGTAGAAGAACGGTAGGACATGGATGGGTACCGGCAGTGCTAAGAGAAACTCTACGGAAGACCCTGTTTCGTTCATCCCGTCTTCAAACACCAGGCAGTGCGAGGACATAAAGGAGGGAACGATTCTTGCGGGTAAAGTGCACAAGACTCTGCAGAGTAACAACCTAATCGATTAGCCGTGTCCCCGGTTACGGACAAATGAGCCTCTGGAAACTGGAGTATTTCGGAAATCTCAACACCGAACAAATAAATTAATTGAGGGGTTAAATTAATGATTGGGAATGAGACATTGGTTGGCGGAACCATCTCAATAACTACCAACATTTTGTAGTAATTGTAAGAAAGTCCTTTGTTGTAGGGAAAAACTGGCTTTTTCGCAAAAACATAAAATTTAGAGCCCCATAGCCAAATTGCATATAGTGTTAGCTTTATTATTGTTGTTTTCTCTATGACTTGCCGGCATATTCTAAATGCTGACCTACACGGCTGCAATGTCTCATGTTGCAGAGGAGTTTTCCGACCAGGAGTGAGGCTACGATTTACGCTTGGCGATTGCCCTATGGAGTCGGATGGACTCGCTACTCGTCTACGCTTCCGCAGCTTATTTAGTTTATTTCTCATGAGTTGGCCTTCGGCCGAATTTATTATGATGTAATAAAGACTCGATATGAGAATTGTGTAATAAATTCAGGTTTGATTGAACTTTGAATCTTTTCATCAATGTACTGTGTGTGCCAGCATGATCTTGGGATGGTACAGCTACACAGAGACTTGACCGATTTTGGGTCGGGTCGTTACATTGCGTGACCCTGCTTGGCTTCTTGGGCGTGTATGGGAAGAGAAAAGATACACCTGAGGCACGGGAGGACCAGCAACATATGCACAGAAAAGACGGCATACATCAGGGTCATGCCAGCTACGCTCTTACCAAAGAAGAGAAGGAAATCTTTTTTGAATGCCTGCTAAGTATTAAGGTACCGTCTGGCTTCTCGTCGAATATAAAGGGAATAATAAACATGGCAGAGCAAAAGTTCCAGAACCTCAAGTCTCATGACTGACACGTGATTATGACGCAGCTGCTTCCGGTTGCATTGAGGGGGCTTCTACCGGAAATGTTCGATTAGCCATTGTGAAGCTATGTGCATTCCTCAATGCAATCTCTCAGAAGGTAATTGATCCAGAAATCATACCAAGGTTAGAGAATGATTTGGTGCAATGTCTTGTCAGTTTCGAGTTGGTGTTCCCACCATCCTTCTTCAACATCATGACGCACATCCTAGTTCACCTATGCGAAGAGATTAACATTTTGGGTCCTGTATTTCTACACAATATGTTCCCCTTTGAGAGGTTCATGGGAGTCTTAAAGAAATATGTTCATAACTGTGCTAGGCCAGAAGGAAGCATCTCCAAGGGCCATGAAAATGAAGAGGTCATTGAGTTTTGTATTGACTTTATTCCTGACCTTAAGCCGATTGGTGTTCCTGAATCGCGGCATAAGGGCAGACTGGATGGAAAAGGCATGCTAGGAGGGGATCAAATAATATGTATGGACGGACATTCTCTAACTGAAGCACACTACACAGTTCTACAGAATTCCGCCTTGGTGGCTCCGTATATGGACGAACACAAGAATTTTCTATGCTCCAAACACCCGGAGTGGTCTGATGACTGGATTACATGTGAACAAACAAGGAGTTTCGTCGGCTGGTTGCAGACACGTACCATGCGTGACGCCTCTATTGAAGATGACATGTACTCGCTGTCCCAGTTACCATCTTCGAATGTAATGACTTTCAAAGGGTACGCGATACATGGTAATACATTTTACATGATCGCCCAAGATAAGAAGAGCACCAACCAAAACAAATGGTGTCCGCTTTGATGCAACAACCAAGACGGGAAAGGAAACATATTATGGTTACATAGAGGAGATATGGGAACTTGACTATGGACGTGGTTTGAAGGCAAGGTTGTCAGAATCGCGATTCTGTTATACGATTCTACGACTTTACGATCCAAACTAACTCCTCTGATTCTATGATTTTAGTTCATAGAATCTACGTTTTTATGATCCTGATAGTGAAGATTCTACGATTTGCGATCCTACCATCAGAGCTCCGATCCGATTCAAAATCGTGATTCTGACAACCTTGTTTGAAGGTCCCTTTGTTTCGGTGCAAATGGGTCAATATGACACGAGGCGCGGTAACGGAAGACCGGCAGTATGGAATGACAACAGTGGATCTCAACAATCTTGCGTATGCCGACGAACCATTCGTCCTAGCTAATGATGTGGCACAAGTTTTCTATGTGAAGGATATGTTTACCAAGCCGAGAAAAAGAAAATATAAGGAAGCGAATGCATCATACGATGAGCCAAAGCGCCACATAGTTCTTTCTGGGAAGAGAAACATCATGGGAGTGGATGACAAGACAGACATGTCAGAAGATTATGAAAAGTTTGATGAAATTGCTCCATTCACAGTGAATATTGACCCGAGCATCCAGTTAAATGATGAAGATTTTCCATGGCTACGGCGCAAAGGGACACATGCGAAGAAAAAGTTTCACACCCAAAGATCTGGGATGTGATCGGCTTCACTATCATCACTTTCTTCTGTGTTTCTTACCCAGGAGGGAATCTCTGTAATAGTTAGGGTAGTTATGCCTTTTGGCATTTGAAATGCGAAGAAATTTTATGTGCAAACAAATTCTTTCATGCATTTACTGATTTTTTCAGCTAAATGACCCTGAAATTGAAAAGCATTTCAAATGAACTCAGAAAAGGTTGAAAGTTGGCATGGTATCATAATTTCACCCACATAGCATTTGCAACAAAGTAGAGAGGGTTACCGCAAAAACTGGATGCACTTCGTGTACAAAATGGACAATCTCTTTTGAAGTATCAGGGTTTCGGACGAAAACTCATCCGTTACAAAGGCATTTCATTTTTAAATAACCTAAGCATTACCAAAATGAGTATAATGATAAAACACACTAATATTAAACATAAAAAAGAATCATTGAAAAATCTATTTTCAAAGTTAAGTTATTCACAAACTAGTGATTCACACAAATTTCAAATAATTCAAAATTTAAACAATTCAAATTTGTAAACTACCGGCACTAATAGAAAGTTTGTAATTTTTTGTACCTAAAGCAAAAATATTCACAATCAAACTCTAAATACAGCAAAAAACAACTCAAAAATAAATAAAATAAAGCAAAAAAATAAAAAAAAAATAAAAAAGCCCGCCTACTGCGCCACAGCGGCCTGCATACGACTAGAAACCCAACCTGTTGTTGGGCCAGGATGCAGGCCCGCAAAGGCCCAGTAGGCCCACAAGGCAGCACAGAACATTTAGGCCCAGTAGGCCTGCTTTGGAGAGGAGCTCGAGAGAGCTACCGCATGGGGGCTTATAAACCAGTGCTCGGCTAGTGAGGTGGGACTAAAGATGACGCACCGCACCTGCGCCAGCGCACCCCCTTTAGTACCGGGTGGTGGCTCAAACCGGTACTAAAGGTGGGGTCTTTAGTACCGGTTGGAGCCACCACCCGGTACTAAAGGGGTGCCGTTCCCGCCGCTTAGCCTAGCCAAAACAGACCTTTAGTACCGGTTGGTGGCTCCAACCGGTACTAAAGGTTGTTCTATATAAGAAAACACTTCAAAAAAATTGTTAGTTTCTCATCTCTCCCTCTGCTTCTTTCTCCTCTGCCCCGTCGCCGCCGCCCCTCGTCGCCGCCCCCGTCCCCGTCCGTCGCCGTCCCCGTCG
>NC_041388.1:519575989-519623526 GCF_002162155.2 Triticum dicoccoides
CCCCGTCGCCGCCCCCCGTCGTCGCGCCTCGCCGGTGAGCTCCTGCCCCAGCAACCATGCACCACACACACACACACACACATACACACATATTGTTATAGAAATGTTATCAATTTTTCTGTTTTTTAGTTATAAAAATATTAGAAATGTTAGTTATATAGAAAAAAAAATTAGTTATAGAAATATTAGAAATGTTAGTTATATAGAAATATTAGAAATGTTAGTTATATAGAAATGTTAGTTATATTATAAATGTTAGTTATATAGAAATGTTAGTTATATAGAAATGCTTTTTAGTTATAGAAATATTAGAAATGTTAGTTTTAATTATAGAAATATTAGAAATGTTAGTTTTAGTTATAAAATTTAGAATTTGCATATATGAAATCACAATCCATCATTTAAAAAATGTTACTTTACTTTTGCGGCATATAGTATTTGTTGTCGACGATGCCCGGCCCGCATCCTCACCGTCGACCAGTTCACGACGACGTCCTGCTTCAGAGGACCCATGTCCGGGACTGGGCTCCGCCGGGCTGGCACTAGGAGGTGCTATCTTCAGGGGCGCGACGCTTTGTGAGGAACCCGGCCCCGGTTCCCGTCGTCGACCCTGATCTCCTTTGGTGGCGTTCGCATGGGCCACTTTCGGTGCGGAGGGAGCCGGCCCCGCCGGAGGTGGTACGTCGCCGTGTCAGGGAGGAGGGCGAGCACGTCCATCGCTACATGGCTGCTATGGACGTCAGGTTCTCCAATACCTGGCAGGTTCTTTCGGGAGATCACCCGAGCTATGATCCAGTGCTGGTTCCTTCACTTTGGTTGTCCACCGCCCGCGCCTCAGGAACCGTGAGTGGCCTAGATTACTCTCTAGTATTCGATCTTTATTAGCTAGCTAGCTAGCTAGTGATGTATTCGATATATAATATTCGAGATGATTTATTCGAGATTATATATATTATTCGTGATGATGTATTCGAGATTATATCTATTATTCGAGATGACGTATTCGAGATTATATTCGATGATGCTTATTATGTACTATGATTGATTCAGTTTTTCCTTATTAATTGATTGCATCCATGCATTGTAATTTGAATATATTTCTTTTGGATTAATTAAATAAAACCTATGGCAGACAATACCGGCAAAGAGGGAGAAGAGGCCCTGTTCAATATCATACGCAATCCTCACGGGCTAGATGATGATCAGAATGAAGAAGATTACGACGGCTCCGAATATCTAAACAACACCGGGGAGGGTGATATGATATTCGATCATGACGACCAAATTGATGAAGTCATGAACTATGAACATGACGAAGAAAATGTTGATCTTGAAACAACAAAGACCGGCGAGGTATATTTATATAAGCAGGCATCTGGTGATCATTACATGTTTTAAATGACTTGAAGATATATATTAACGGATCGATCTTTCTTCTTTCAGCCATCCGGATCAAGCAAATATTCAGGCAGCAGGACAGTACAAGGCCCGAACAAAAAGTTGAAGGAGGGCGTAAAGTACAATATCGAGGCCATCAAACCTAATGGCGAACCATTAGCGCCTAAGAAGATTGCGGACAAGTTCATTCATCAGTGGGAGTTCTTGTGAAGGACCAACTCCCGATCTCCCTTCAAGAATGGAGAGAGCTAGCAAAGCCACGTCCAGATCTTACTTTTGTCGATGACAGACAAAAACTTCTGCTTTGGGAAACGCTCATGGAACATTTCACCCTACCAGATCATTTCATAGATGCAGATGTGGAGAAAGTCAAGGACGCTGCTCTTAGGAAGATGGAGGTTGCATTCAACAACCACAAGAACCGTGTATGTGACCAGTACGTCAAGGGAGGAAAGAAGACTCCAGTATTCAAGGGAACACTAGAGAAGCAAAGTGCTCATTGGGACGATTTCGTGAAATTCAAGAAATCAGAATTATCTAAGGAATGGTCGAGAATAAACAAGGCCAATGCCGCAAAAAGGATAAGTTCCATAAGCTGGGGCTAGGTGGCTATGCGGTGGCAATGCCTAAGTGGGATAAGTCTAAGAAAGAGATGGAGGATGCAGGTGTCACTCCACAAACATTGAGCTGCCCCCCCAGGTGCAGGACTTGGTTCTATGCGCATGGGGGGAGTTGGACCCAAAGACGGGCAAAGTTTTGGAGAAGGCATGTCTGGACGGAGCCGAAGATAAGCTACTTGTTGCAATAGAAGAGGCTCGATCGGGGGTGTTCGAGCCCAACAGAGAGAACGACGAGCTTACGCGTGCCTTGGGAAATCTTGAACACCCGGGAAGAACACGAGGCAAGGGCGCTATTCCATGGTATGAGGGTTTTCGGACTGGAACGCTGACTACAAAACCCGTGCGAGAAAGAAGATTGTGGAGGAGAAGAAGACAAAGATGGAGGAGGAGCAGAGGAAGCTGGACTATGGACGCCTTCAAGGCCTAGAATCAGCGCACGCGGACTTGGCAGTCAAACACTACAAGAAATATGTCAACTTGTGACCACCACTATTGGTCACTGACTGGTCACTGTTTTCAATTTC
Organism: Triticum dicoccoides; assembly: GCF_002162155.2. Classification (NCBI taxonomy): domain Eukaryota; kingdom Viridiplantae; phylum Streptophyta; class Magnoliopsida; order Poales; family Poaceae; genus Triticum; species Triticum dicoccoides. The sequence goes on from NC_041388.1 coordinate 519,578,532, forward strand.
TGACCTTTTTGTGACCAAAAACAAAGAACATTGTGAATTAGGATAACATCTCAATTTTGCTGCTGGAATCTTAAAGCACTGTGAATCAGGATAACTACATCACTATTGCTACAGCCATCAGGATCATCATTTTTCTACAACCATCAGGATCATCATCTTGCTACAACCATCAGGATCATCATTTTGCTCCTAGAATCTTCAAGGATTTTTCTACCTGGAGAGAAGATTGATCACATCAGGTCACCAGTCCCATAGATACCAAAACAAAGAACATTAAGTAATAGTATTTACCTTTGCTAGTCCATTCGCTACTCATCGTCGTCGATACGAAAAAAAGGGACTCTATGCCCACTCCTGTTTTCCTCATCATCACTACAATATTGCAGCATAGTATGATCAGTCCGGTTTTCCTCATCCTCGCTCTCATGTCCATCCGCTACCACCTTTCTTCTTTTCTTGACGCCTTCAACTGTTACAGCACCAACGATCACACGTTCCCGGTCCCTTCGCACTCTGCTTTGCACCAGAAATTCCATAGAGTCATCATCAGCTTGCAACGGAACTTCCGTAGAGTCATCATCTTGGTATGTTAGTCCACCATCACCGGGGCCCTTTTCCACTTCTGTTTTAGTCACACTCCACAAGTGTCTGTGCTCAAAGTTTTGCACAACTCGCCATTTTCCGTGCAAAAGAGTGTCTGGCAGATAAAACACCATTGTTGCTTGTGTTGTTAGAATAAAGGGATCACTCTTATACCAGCACCTTGCAGTGTTGATGCTTTTGAAGTGGCCATCATATTTGACAAAAGAGTCTCTCTTCTTCTTGCTACCAAGCTCAAACCAGTCACAGCGAAATAAGACAACCGAGCGATGGATGCCTCCACTAGAGTTGTACTGCAACTCTATGATGCTTCTCAACTGACCATAGAAGTCAATGATCTCACGATCATGTGACCCCTCAGTGACGATTCCACTATTCTGTGTCTTCCTTTTTTCCTCGCGGGCAACGGTGTGGTACCGGACACCGTCAGCAATGCATGCTGAATACACTCTCACTCGCTTATCCGGTAAGCATGCCAAAGCAAATAGATCATCACTGACCTTCTTCTCCTCACACAACTTTCCAATCTGCACAAATAAACCATTTAGAAAACAATGGTATTTAACAATTGGTGAATAACACAGAAAACATAAAACATGTGGCTAAAGATCTCACATGATTCTTAAACCACTTAGCAAACCCCTTAGCAACCCTTTTATCAACATGGATATTGCTTTCTTCCTGATTTAACTATTCCTTGCATTTCCTGCAATGCCAACAAAACATGTGAATTAAAACATTAGGCTGGTGCCAACCCAAGCAAAAAAAATATAATGAGTGCACAAGATATAACGTACTCGATATATGGTAGAACCTCGGCGCAATTGCTGAGCACAAACCAAACCATCTTGTCATACTCATCACCAGCCCCCAAGTATTGTGAGGCTCCAAGAAAGTTCACACCATGGTTGAAAACAGAGACATCACCACTTTGCGAATTAGACCGCTCTCTATTTCTGCCCAGCTAGTTCCATCTTGTTTCCACATCGCCAAAGTATCTAGAGCAAAAAGTCAAGCACTCGTCAATGACATATGTTTCCACAAGTAAGCAGCCTTCTTTTGATTGGGGTACATCCAACCGTATTGCACAGGGCCTCTAAGCATTGCCTCTTTTGGTAAGTGCACCGCCAAATGGACCATCACGGTGAAGAAAGCTGGAGGGAAAATCTTCTCGAGCTTGCAAAGAATAATTGGGATTTCTTTTTCAAGTCTTTCTAGGACAGTTAACTTGAGTGTGTTGCAGCACAGTTCTCTAAAGAAATTTCCCAGCTCAGCAACCGCTTCATATATATCCTTGTCCATGATTCCTCGGAGGCCCACCGGTAAAAATCCTTTGGAGGAGGATGTGACAATCATGGGTTTTCAGTACTGAAAGCTTGAATCCATCAGAAGTAACACACTTTGCTAGGTTAGCAGCATAACCATCTGGAAATTTCACCGCTCTTAGGAATTCACAGAATGCAAGCTTTTGTTCTTTACTCATTGTATACCATGCTCATGGCATTTCAAATGAATCTTCATCTTCATTGTGCTGTAGATGCAAATCTTCTCTTATGCCCATGTCCTCCAAATCAAGCCTAGAACTAACCATGTCCTTTGTATTCCCTTCAATGTTCAGAAATGTCCCTAGCAGATTCTCGCATATGTTTTTCTCAATGTGCATTACATCGAGATTATGCCTTAATTTCAGATCAGCCCAGTATGGCAGGTCCCACAAACAAGACCTCCGGTCCCAACATTGACCTTCCTCACGCTTTCTTTTCTTCGCCATCTTTCTTGGTCTCACATCTTTCACCTTTTCAAGTTGCTGCTCCAGCTCTTCTTTAGTGAATTCAGCTGGCTTGTCACGGGTTTCATTCTCACCATTAAAATCTTTGCTTCTTCGCCAGCAATGGTTTCGGGGAAGAAAGCGGCGGTGCCCAATATAGCAGATCTTGCTCCTTATTCTCTTTGAGCAAGGGTCTTTGTCACAATGGACACAAGCCTGATAACCCGCTGTGATCCTCCCAGACAGAGTGTGCAGAGCCGGGAAATCATGGATGGACCATATGATTGCAGCATGTAGATTGAACTTTTCTTCCGGACTCAAGGCATCGTATGTAGGTACACCACTCCAGAGCTGGAGCAGTTCTTCTACGAGGGGCTCCATAAAGACATCAAAATCCTTTCCTGGAGACTCTGGACCCGGGATAAGCAATGACATCATGAAGTTGGGCTGATCCATGCATGCCCATGGTGGCAGGTTGTACGGCACCACAAAAACTGGCCACATGCAATAAGACGTGCTCATGTTCCCAAACGGATTAAACCCATCTGTGGCAATGCCAAGTTTTATGTTCCTTGGATCTGCAGCAAAATCTAAATGTATACGGTCAAACTCTTTCCATGCCTCTCCGTCCGCTGGATGGCTCAGCTCATTGTCCACAGGTTTCTGCTTCAGCTTGTGCCACTGTTCCTCACGCGATGATTTCTTCGAGATGAACATCCGCTACAGCCTTGGTATCAAGGGAAAGTGCCTCAGTACCTTCTCCGGTATTGACTTCTTCCCATCAGCATCTTTTCACCTAGATGCATTCATTTTGGACAGTTGTCATGCTTTGCTAAATCCTTCCAAAACAAGACACAGTTATTTGGGCACACATGTATTGACACATAACCTAACCCCAGCCTGCGGATTATGCTCAATGCTTCATCATAAGATCTAGGAACACAACTATCAGGGAATTGCAAGCTCAAAAGATGGAGTATTGCGTTGAATGCGGCATTGCTAATCCGGTATAAAGACTTGATGTGGAGTAGGTAAATCTTGAAAATTTACCCCCTTCATGAGCTGCGCGCTTCGCCTCCTCTAACACCTCAGCAAATAACAACTTCTGTCCATCAGCACGATCTTCAGCATCGTACAAATCCTTCAATAGGTCAGGAATCCTATCATCTTCATGCCCATCCTCTTCCTCCAAAACAGCATTATCTCGCAAAACCTTTTCCATGAAATCAATGCCAGCATCACCACCACCCATCATATGAGGGGCCTCTGTATCAGCTTCACAATATTGAGGTTGACTGTCTAAAGGTTCTCCATGATATATCCATCTATCATATGTGCTGGACATCCCATTAAGAAGCAGATGATCTTCCACTCTTCCTTGAGCCATTCTTGGACGGTTGAGGCATTCGTAGCATGGGCAAAGAATGTGAGCATCGTTGGCAAAATTTGCCCGAACAAATGCCATGAAATCATCAACTCCTTTCATATGTTCTTTCGAAAACTTTCTAACTCCTTTTCTAATCCAGCTTCTGTCCATCTGCCAAAGACAACAAATTGTTGCAACTTAGAAAATCAATTTAAGTGCATCAACATTAATTAATGAAAATGGATGGAAGTAATGGAAGCTAAAATTCCAAAAAATAAGGTAGGCACCCAACTTTATATGCTAACTGCCTAAGTAAAACATTCAACTATTTCCAATTTCTCACTACTTTAGTCCAGTTCACATGGTTTACTGATTTCACATGGGAGCAATAAAAAGTAGTTCAAATGAAAATACATATTTCACATGGGAGAAAAGAAAAGCTAACTAAAATATGATGGTTCATAAAAAACAGAGGTGGTTAAACAACCAACAATAACAATATATGCTGCCACTAAGAACTATTTTGGTTAAACCACCAACAATAACACCACTGTCAATTTACATGAATGCCATTTCCAAGATTGCATCAAATCTACATCAATGAGAGTTTTCCTAGTTTACATCTAATCTACATCAATATTCAGGTCCTTTCACAGATTTAAGGCTGAAATTTCAGAGGTGTAACATCAAATCTACATCAACCCCAGGATCATGTTTCAGGGAAAGACCAACTCGAGCTCTATTCTATTGATTGCTGACAACATAATTTACCAGTAACAATTGACTGAATTCCAAAAGAATTCTTAACAATTTCATCAACAACAATTCTCCTAATAATTTCATCAACATAAATTCTCTTCACAATTTCTACCAAATTCATCAATGACATTTCCAAGAGATTTTTCCAAGCTTACAACAAACCTACATCAAATCACTCTATGTGTGTGTGGAGATTCTCCTAACAAATATACATCAAATCATTGACATCAACAGAGAGGAGAGGGGGAAGAGGAGGGGGAAGGAGAGGGGTACATACGTGGGCGAGGTCTGCTTGCGGCGGTGGCAACTCCCCCATGCTCGGCGGCGACGAGTCCCCCATGCGTGGGCGAGGCGAGCGGCGAAGTCGCCGTTCCTGTCGTGGGCCCCGCCCCGCCCCCGCCTCCGCCCGTGCTGGTTGCTTCCGCCGCGAGGTCGTGGGCGAGGTCACCTGCAGCGAGGTCATGGGCAAGGCGAGCGGCCCCTACTGGTTGCTTCGGCCGCCGGCCCCGCCCGCCGCCCGCCGCCCACCGGCCCCGCCCTCGTCCGAGCGACCCCTGCTAGTTGCTTCCGTCGCCGCCCGCCGCCACCTGGTTGGAAGACCTAGAAAAGCGCTAAGTGTTGCTCTGTTCGATGCCACCCGCCGCCACCTGGTCGGAAGGCCCCACTTGTCACTGATACGAGAGAGCCCTGGTTTTGTATAGTATATAGAAAATTACCCACACATTAGCAACAATCCCTCTCTAGCCCAGCGGTACCGAACGAGCGAACAAGCGCCAGGTCGTGGGTTCGAGTCCCCGCTAGCGCACATTTTTTAGGAATTAAAGCACACATTTTTTAGGGAATTAAACGCTCGCTCACCCACCTGTCAAATGGTTCCCGCCTGTCAGTATTACTCTGTTCAATGCCACCTGGTCGGAAGGTCCCACTTGTCAATGCAACGAGAGAGCCGTAGTTTTATATAATGTATAGATAAATTCCCATACCTGAGCAACTGTCCCTCTCTGGCCCAGTGGTAGCAAGCGAGCGAAGCAAGCGCGAGGTCGTGGGTTCGAGTCCCGCCTCGCGCCTCTTTTTTGGGCGAATTAAGCAATCGGCCCCACCTGTCAAATGGGTCCTGCATGTCAGTGTGTGCCCCGTCTGTTGTTGAATATTAACATTTAAGCAAAAATGACACTTAGACAGTGACACATAAGCGAGGTGGCTGAGGTGGCTGCCTAATCATCCTAATTCATTCAAACTCAAGTGTAGTGACCATGTTATATTGGTCGTTATCAGCTAGGCGTGAGGTAGTGGACAGTGCTTCCCGCTTTACGACCATTTCCTCTAATGGCATTATGACCTTTCTGACCAGAATGGTCGTTATAGGTTAGGGTTTGGAGCCCCCCAACAGCTTTTGACCTATTGGTCTAAAATGGTCATAAATTTATGACCAATTCTTCCAGGGTCACTAACAGAAGGTCACTAGTTGACATATTTCTTGTAGTGAAATTCCAGCGGCAGCAGGAGCAGATCGACTCACTTAGCTAGCAAAGGGGGTCTCAGCAGCTGCAGCAGCTAGCGGATGATCCAGCATTGGATAGCACCGTCCCATCCATGCCGAGAAGCAGCGTGGGTTCCACCCCGGGCGACGCATTGCTGGATAGCTATCCAGTGGATGACATCATGGAGAACACTAACTGCGAGCTACACTTCAAAATGAAGAACATATCCATGAAGGTGGCGGACACCGTTGCTTTTACAAATCCCCCCGAGGCAACCTTCCATTGCAACCCTATTCCAACGGGCTATGCTCGTGTCTTGGTTGATGAGGTGGTGGACCAATATTTGGGGCTAGAGCTTGACATTCCTGGAGGTGACGAGGAGCACACACTGGGAGAGGCCAACCATCGTATCATCCTATGGAGAAAGGATTGCATCATCTTTCGAAGGCCACCAACACCGCGTCAGCCGACTCCTCGTCGAAGTCCGCCACCGAGTCAGCAGACTCCCGCTCCTCCAAGTCCACCAACGTGTCAGGCCACTCCTCCTCCTCCAAGTCCGGCAAAGCGTCATGCCACTCCTCCTCCAAGTCCGGCATAGCTTCAGGCCACTCCTCCTCCTCCAAGTCCGGCAAAGTTTCAGGCCACTCCTCCTCCAAGTCTGGCACAGCTTCAGACCACTCCTCCTCCTCCAACTCAGCCACGTCAGCCGCCTCCGCCACCTCAGCATTCACGGAAGAGAGCCGCCTCAGCTATGGTGCGTAGCGGTACAAGTCGAGGTAGTACTAGAGGTACAGGCGGAGGCAAGCAATTTCAATATGGTCCAAGCAGCCTCACGCCTCTTCTGCAAAGGCCTTACGACAAGTCCGAGGAGGAAAACACAGCCATATCGGAGGCCAAGGTGGAAGCCCATTTTGCACCGAAACCACCGCCGCCGCCAAGGGAGAAAGTGCCTGGGGAAAAGATTGACCACTTCATTCGTATGGCTAGACCACCAGCTCCCAAGCCTGTTGACATAGACTATGAGCGCCACCTCAGGAAGTTAAATTGAGCACGTCTACAGAAAGAGGCGAGCTCGAGCTCGAGCAAATCAGCTGGCAAAAGGAGCGGTAAAACCGTTCCTCAGCTGGGAGAACATGCGGCGCAATCAATCCCCCCGCTTGTTGTGCCAACAACACATGAGAGTACGCGCGCCCAATATTATTGTGGGCAAACCGTTAACATTCCCGGGCTGGGCGATGTGGTAATAACTGAGGAGCATATTGAGCAGGTTGAAAGGCTCATGATCACTGTTGGACAACTCCTCGATATCGAGCCCATGTCTCAGCTTAGAGAGGAAAAAATAAAACAGAAATATGTCCGGGGCCAACCTTTGGTCGAGTCAGACGAGGTCAAGAAGCTCCCAACGAGAATGTATGAATTGCATCAATGGTACATGGACATTACCAAGATTTCCAATCGAGAGTCCCTCATGGTGAATGTCAAGAAGGATCATTACTTTCATGAGAAAGCTGTGTCCGTTGAGTATTCAGAACTATTTCAGTTATACAATCAAGACGCACTCGACAAATCTATCGTCAGTTGCTATTGTCTGTAAGTGATTTCTTTCTGTAATTTAAGTCTCAAGCTAGCTGTAGTGATCATTTTGATCAATCATTATCTGTAATTATCCTCACTATATTCTTTTCTATGGTATTATGCAGGATGAAGATGTATGAAATGAAAAAAGGTGGACGCTATGGCATTGGGTTCATTGACCCAAATACTATTAATGAATACACATGGAAATTAGATGCAAATTATGAAAAAAGTGTAGAGGAAAGCATGCTAGAGTTCTTCAAGCGCCTCAATACCAATGAAGATATACTACTTCCTTAAAACTTCGAGTGAGTCACACTGTCTTGTACTACAAATTCTGTTTTTGCCTACTAGCTAGTTACATGTTTTTGCTTACATATGCCCACTTAATTAAGACATGCAAACGTGTGTGCATGCAGATTTCACTGGATCTTGTTAATCATTAAAGTTGATGAAGGAACAGTTGAAATACTAGACTCACTACTTAAAAAAGCAAGTGACTACACCATCTTGTTTGGGATAGTCAACAGGTAATTTCAATCATTATTAACTATATCTCGGCCTATTTAGTTCGTCATTTCCTGATATGAACTATTTAATAACCCCTTTATTCATTTTCTTTGTCGGCGGGCAGGGCTAAGGCAAAGTTCATCAGCGTCACTCCAGGCCAATGGAAACGAAAGCTGAAATGGTATCGACCCAAGGTAAGTAATTAAGTAGTACTAGCTAGCTAGCTAGCTGCCATCTCTTTAATTATCATGCTTGATTAATTATTATCTGATCAAATTCCATTCTCGTAAAGGCCCTAAAGCAGGCGCCGGGGAGTAATATGTGTGCATACTATGTTTGCGAGAACATTCGCATGATGGCGTCTGAAAGGAGCAGATCTCAAAGATAGGACTGGGTACGTTTGTCAGAACACTATTCACAATTTTTACACCATCATCGATATCTAGTCACACAACTAATACACATGCATATTGATCTCCTTCTTAACAGTTCAGAGAGGTGCGGGAGAAGCTCCTAACAGAGGAGCGCATAGAAGCAATTCAAGAGGAAATAGCGGGATTTTTGCTTGACCAGGTCATAGATCCCAAAGAAGAATACTATTACCCGCTACCGCCCCCATGAACCACTTCCAATTGTCATCGTGCTCCGAAGGCACTAATTAGGCTAATGCCACTGGCTCCGAAGGCACCAATTAGGAGAAATTGTATATAGCTAGCTAATTGTATATATATATACATGTGTGTATATATGTGTGAATTAATGGTGGTTGTGAGACATTCGATGATATATATATATATATATATATATATATATATATATATATATATATATATATGATCGGTTCTACTAGAAATTCTATTTATATATATGCATAATGTGTACAATAATGTGTATAATGGAAAACACAAAATTAAATGAAAAAGAAATCATAAACCCAAAACCCCCCAACCTTTTAATACCGGTTGGTGTCACCAACCGGTACTAAAGGGCTCCCTGCCCCCGGAGCTGGCTCGTGCCACGTGGTTGCCCTTTAGCACCGGTTCGTGCTGAGCCAGTACTAAAGGGGGGCCTTTAGTGCCCACACTTTAGTGCCGGTTACCGAACCGGCACTAAAGGGCCTTACGAACCGGTGCCATTGCCCGGTTCTGCACTAGTGCGACGACACCCCGCGAGCCTAACTCGAAGTCGCACCTAGTACTTATCGTCGAACCAAGTAGTCATTGTAACTCCCCTTCGGAAGTCAACGCATGCTAATGAGAGACGACAACGACGACGATCCGAAGCACAAGCCGTCAACCTTGAGAACATGGTAAAGATCGAGTGAAGAGACACTAACCCACATTAACACTGAAAAGCAGTCGTATAATCCTATAAAAGAGATCACCAATGCCACTGCAAACCGAGGGAATCATCGTGGTCGACAATATCCCCCTCCCCCACAACCTAGTAGACCGGACATGTGTAAAGCAACCATCATGTGTCTGACGGTGCCGCTGGAACCAATACAACCTCAACAAGGACTAAGGTATTTATTCCACCATGTTATCGCCTCCACCGCCAGGACGAATGGCACGAGGACGCCAATTTCTACAAAATAGAGAGAACCTCCATACAAGAGTGAAGATCCATCCCTAGGGGCGCCGAAAACGGTCAGGCGAGGGAGACCTATGAAGCCAATCGATGAGGCCGAGGACTTTAATCTACGAAAATTTCTTTCTTAAAAAGAGAGTGTGGATTAATTAGGTTTCAAAGTCTTTGTTACAACCAATCAACTCTAGATTTAACAAGCAGGTTGGCACTGCACCTTCAGGACACCGCATCACACCTCCTTATGACCTAACTACGCTAAAGCATGTGTCAACTCATTATCCCACCGATTTTTTCCCACCGATTTCATGAAGCGTCACTCTCGCGTAACGCTATGTATGTTTGAACTATTGAAATATGTAGATTTGAAAGCTCTTACCACTAAATTGCAATCAGTCTCAAGCATGAACAGATTGGTCGTACAATGGAGCACGTCTCAGACTTTCTAGGCAGGCACATGCTTGTCCTTCTACATTTTGGCCATGATGGATATGACTGGCCATAGTGGGAGTAACTTCAAGAGTAATATCGGATCCAACTCAGTAAATTTGTCTATGTGGCAATGAGTTAATGAAGAGAGAGGCAAATTGAGTAACTTTGCTAGTTACCATAACATCACATATCCCAAGAAAATATGAGTTTATAACTAATAAATGAAGCTTTGTGTGACACCCCACATATGTTACTACTTACTACCTCCGTCTGGGATTACAAGACCGGAGAGCCACCGCAGCTGGACCAGGGCACTTTCCCGATCCTTCGATCTTCTCAAAGAAAGCTGCAGCGGGAATCTCCTCTACATGCATGCACCCAATAAATAAACCAACATCGCTAATAATGCAAGCCGGCCTTTTAATCCCGTACAACCAACACTGGCTAGCCGGACCTATAATCCCGGATGGAGGTAGTACTATGAAGATAGTAACATAGCCTAGAGTAGCGTGTATGTTACTAATGCAAGTTACTCTCCACTATCGCTAGTCTAATGTCCCAGGATAATTTGGTGCGTGCCATATCATATCACTGCTATTGGCTGCGTGTGAACTCCGTAAGTGCTTGTTCGGACCATGGCAGAGCTAGGTTGGCCACTAGGGGCCCTAGCCCACCCCAAGATCCTGAGCTTGCTTGTATAGTTAAAATGAATAGTAATATTTTTTGTCCTTCTTGTTGGGGAATGTTGCATGGGAAACAAAGAAAAATTTACGCACACACAAGATCTATCAAGGAGATGCATATCAGCGAGAGGGAAGAGTGTGTCTACGTACCCTCGTAGACCTTAAGCGGAAGCGTTTGTTAACGCGGTTGATGTAGTCGAACTTCTTCGCACTCCAACCGATTGAGTACCGAATGTACAACACCTCCGCGTTCAGCACACGTTTAGCTCGGTGACGTCCTCCTCCTTCTTGATCCAGCAATATGGTGAGGTCGTGGATGAGTTCCGGCAGCACGACGGCGTGGTGATGGTGATGGTGAAGTTATGTCTGCAGGGCTTCGCCTAAGCACTACAAAAATATGACTGAGGGTGTAAACGGTGGACGGGGGCGCCGCACATGGCTAAGCAATTGTTGTGGTTGTGCTAGGAGCCCCCTACCACATATATATAGGTGGGGAGAGGGGAGAGGACAAGGGGCGCCCCAAGTAGGTCTGAATCCTACTTGGGCTCCTGCCCTTGGCCACGGTCCTCCTTCCATATTTGTCAGAGGGGGTGGAAAGGGGGAGAGGGAAGGAAGGGGGAGGCCGAATCCCACCTTTCCTTTCTCCCACTTGGCCGACTGGAATAGGGGGGGTGCACCAACCCCTTGTGGGCTGGTGTGCTCCCCTCAAATGGCCCAATAGGCACACTACACTCCCGGGGGTGTCCGGTACCCCCTCCGATATACCGATGACTACCTGGTACACTCCGAAACACTTCCGGTGTCCGAATACCATCGTCCTATATATCAATCTTTACCTCCGGACCATTCCGGAGCTGCTCGTCATGTCCGTAATCTCATCTAGGACTCCGAACAACATTCGGTCACCAAATCATATAACTCATATAACACTATATCGTCAACGAACATTAAGCGTGTGGACCCTACGGTTTCGAGAACTATGTAGACATGACCGAGACACCTCTTCGGTCAATAACCAATAGCGGAACCTGGATGCCCATATTGGCTCCTACACGTTCTACAAAGATCTTTATCGGTTTTCATGGACTTAACACGACAGATGCCCCAACAAATGGACTTAGGTGTGGAGCCATCGCGGCATAGTTAGCTTGAAGGGGTTAAACGGGACAAAGGACAAAGAGAGTTTACCCAGGTTTGGCCCCTCTCAACGAGGTAAAAGCCTACTCCTGGTTTAGGTTGTATTGCTTGGGTTTCGATTACCAGGGAGCGAATACGCTTGACCTAGCTCTCGATTGATTGTTACCTGCCTTAACCCGCCGCCGGGTCACCCCTTTATATACATAGGTTGATGCCCGACGGCTTACAGTGTCCCGGCCGGCTCATACACAACGTGTCCGGCTCGGTAACCAACTAAGCTCGTCTTACAATACAAGTTAAACATATGGCGGTTCATACCCGTGGGCCTCAAGTCACCTCCGGGTCTTGGGCTTTCAATAAGCTTGCTCCATGGGCCACCATCTTCAACGTCCTCTTGGGCATTCTCATCTTAAGCCGCCAGTGGTATGACCCGGCCCCTCTTGGGCGGGTCATACCTAGTAGTTATATCCCCAACATTAGGCCCCGGGTGGATTTGAACTTGTTCGCATCAATCTTCAATGCTTGACTTGGCAAAATTTTCCATCTTCAATCTTTACGATCTTGATATAACCCACCATGACGTCAACTCACAAAATTGTGTTAACCCGCCATGATGTCATCTCGCATTAACTTTGCACAAGGCTTAGAACATTTCAGCATATCTTTAACTTTAATGGATTTCCGAAATTCGAGGCGCCCGTGCAGCCACATAATAATTTTTTGGCCTCCTCGATTCCCGTGCATGCCTGTTATCCATCTCCTTATAAATAGGGACAGGGGTCCTTTTCATTTTCCCCCTTGCCTCCTTGTCTTCATCTTCTTACTCGCAACGCCACACACGCCCGAGCTCCACTGCCATCAACCTCGTCAACTGCCTCAACTTCGGCCGCTACATCGACTTGAACGAACCAGAGCACCGCAGCGCACCTCCACTGTCCAGCAGCCCCAGTAAGTACTCCTCCTTTCTCGTAGAAGATATCCATTAGGGTTTGCTCAAGTTCATCGGAGTTCATATCCGTTCTTCTTTGTTCGTCCCTAGATCATGTAGTTGAATCTAAATCCGTTACCAAAGTAGTGCGGCAACCGTTAACATCCCTTTTCAATCAAAAATATTCTTCTTCCGTAGAAAATAATCTCATCTGAACACAAGAGTTCTTCCACTGCCACTTCCTTAGGTTTAGAATTTATTCTATTTTCTGAACAGATGTAGATCCAAAATTGTAGCACCAGCCTATAAAATCTGTTTGTCATAACTTAGCAAATCCTCACTCATAGATCTGAAATATAGCAATTGCTTAGGCGGCTTAAGTGATAAACCGTAACCCACCAGATACCATTAGTCCCCTTTTAAGCCGTCATTATATGTATCTATATAACTCAGTGTTATTTTCCGGCTTAAAACATAGACTCTTTGTAGTACTTTCTTTTAATCAATGGTCGGCTTAAACCAGCAATATTTTCTTTTGTAGTCAAAATGTCTAAAGCCAAGACCGTTACGTCATGCTACTGGGTCGCCTCCTGGGTTACTGAGGAATTTCCGAACGAATATGTACAAACGGGCGTCTTAGCCAAGAAAGAGGTCATCCATTGGAGGGTCCCAGGCATAGAAACCCCTCCTCAGCCCAAGGAGGACGAAGTTGTCGTCTTCACTGATCACATGCTCCGGGGGTTCACTCCGCTCGGTTCAAAAATTTTCCGAGATGTACTACACTTCTTCCAACTTCATTCTCAAGACATCCGACCCAATTCTGTCACAAATATCTACTCCCTTCGTCCGGAAAAAGTTGTCACCGTCGCGTTTTTGCAAAAAATCCCTCCCCAAATTCCCGATATAACCCGCGCTCCTCGTCTTCTCCGGTCGTCTGCCCGCGCTCCTGGCATAGCCGCGTAGCTCCGCCTGAGCTCCCCTGTTCAGCTCCGGTGCACAACTACCCTGCTCTCCCGTGCATCCTCCGCCGCCGCCGCAGCTGCCTCCTCCGCCGATCCCTCCCGCCTCACGAAGCTCCCCTCCCCCCCACTCGCCTGCCTCCCACAGCACCCTTTCACCCCACAAATCCATTTTTCTTGCTCTACAGGCTTCTACGGCGTACTCCGGCTCCGGCGAGCCTCCGGTAAGTCCGTCCACTCTTCCTCACCCCATTCTCTCCTCCTCACCCCATCCTCTCTTCCTCACCCCGTCCTCTCTTCCTCACCCCATCCTCTCTCCCTCCCAGATCCAGCACGCAGATCGCTCGCGCGCCGGGATGCCGACGCCATGGAGGACGCCGCTCCACCCCTGCTCTGCTCCGTGCCCCCGACTCCACGGAGGACGCCGCTCCACCCCTGCTCCAGCCGGAAGGTGATCCATCTCTGAATGTTGAATGCTCCTGCTGCATCAAGCTGCTACTCCATGGAGTATTTAAGAATTTAAAACCGAGTTTTTTTAATTTCTACTATGTACTGTGGTCTCTCTATTTCTTCAATCTGCTGTAATCATTTATGCTCTGGAGTTTGTAAGTTTTAAACAAATTGATTACTAGTGCAGCCAGGAAGACCATTGCAAATTCTGAATTTTTGTTGTAGGTACTGCTGCTATATGTAGTGCTGCTGACTATAATTAACTAGATTTTACAAAAATCATCAGTGTAACAAAGATTAGATTCTATAGTACACAAGATTCAGTGTAAATCTTCAAAATGAATTGTTGTTAGTATGTTCAGTGGTTAGAACAGAATATCAGATTTCTTAGGTTCTACAGTACACAAGTTGATAACAAAGATGAGATTTCTTAGGTTGCACCACTCCCATTTTTACTCTGCTCCCATTTTTGCTCACAATTATTCAGAAAAGGACACTCCTAGTAACAAAACAGATCATTTACTGAAAATAGCTCTATATTTCTTCTTCTAAAGGTTGTTCCTGTAGCAATAGCTCTACATTTACTGAAAATAAACCTGGGCATTGTTTACTGAAAATAAACTTGATGCCCCTCCACTTGTCAAGGTGAAGACTAGGGAAACTCATAGAGAAAAGAAGACAAGGTTGATGCCCCTCCACTTAGCACTTAGTTTGCGCAATGACACAAATCTTCACAAATTTGCATTTACTAACTGGCACTGTATTTGGATAGGTTCATAGCAGAATTTTCTGTACAGTAGTGCATCTAGGAATCATTTAAGCTCTCCTGCTATATGAAGTGGTGAGCGAGCCATCCATAGAAGCTCTTCCCTGTGTTCCAAATAGGTGATCGATCCATCCATCGAATCATTTATGATCATATAGAAGTTGTTCCCTGTGTTCCAATAGGTGAGCAAGCCGTCCGTCGAATTGCCCGCAAAAATCAAAATGTAACTAAATATTTATGCACTACAGAGAAGTGTTGAAAATTCAGTTACCACTATTGCTCTTTGATTTGTTGTACTTCTTAATCTAATGTTGAAAATGCTATAGACCATGAATGATTTCAGAGATGTTTCTCCAGGTAGCACAACTAGGACCTTGAGCAAGGTATCCTGCTGTACTACTGTGTCATTTGCATTTTTTTCCAGTTAGAGCAAAACTAGCAACTTGCAAAAGTAATGTTAAGGACAAACTTATTTCTATATAGACTGAACACCTATTGGATCATCTCCATTTAACACCTACTCCATCTAGCAACTAGCAAAAGTAACAGGAATATTTGGAACTGACCCATCTTAATATCAAGTTGATTTTTAGTTTGTAAAACAGAGAAAATTGGATGTTTGAAGTGGGATTTTCTGATTGTACAGGCATTTTGTAACACCTACTCCATCTAGCATCTAGCAACTCTGCAGTCTGATTGTACAGGCATTTTGTTTGGAACTAAATTAAGTATGCAGTCATGAAGTGGTGATTATTTGAAGCAATTAAGTATGCTGGCATTTTGTACTTCAGTTTATTTATACACATTCTCAAATCATTCTCAGATCCTGCCATCTCTATACATATTTTTTGTGCTTTAGTTTATTTATACACATTGTCAAATCATTGCTTGCAGCAGTAGAGTTTCTCAAATTTATGTTTAGCATTTCATCCCCGCATCTTTGAAATTTATTTGTGATCATTTGTCGGATCTTGCTCCAAATAGTCCAAATTTAGATCGACTTTAGTATTACTACAGCTTCTCTCAAATCAACTGACCTCTCATCTGTCAGTTTCATTTTACTTATGCTATGTTTGATCTATACAGTATACCAAATCTTTCAATCTTATCATTGGCTTGAATGAGCATTATCGAAATCAAACAATTTGCATCATTACCGACATCTGAGTTTAGTGTCAGGTATTGCATCATTACACACTATTCCTGATCCACTGCACAATTTCACAGGAGGAGTAATTGAACAAACTATTCCTGTTCCACTGCTCAATTTCACATCAATGATACACTTTGAGAGTAGTTTCACATCAATTTTGCAGAGGCAACAGAGGAGGCGGGAGGAAAACATGGAGTGGTACCAGCAGAGGCAGGAGAGGAGGCGGGAGGAAAACATGGAGTGGTACCAGCAGAGGCAGTAGCGGACGTGGGAGGCGGCACTCGTCCTCGAAGCTATGCAGGTGTGCGGCGGCGCTGGGCCTGACGATGGATGCGCTGGTCACCTCCGCGGTCAGCGGTGGAGTAGCGACGGCCCGGAACTTGCCCAACTCCCGCACTGGAGTGGGTGGCCGCTGCGGGTGCGAGCAAGGGGCTGGGGACGCGAGCAGCACAACAAGGAGGAGCCGCTTGTCAGCCGTGGAGCCGCCGCCCGTCGAGGTGTCGCCGCCCGTTAGCCGTGGAGCCGCCCATCAACCGTGGAGCAGGTAAGCAGGGACAGCCCAAATTGGCAGCCACAGTGCAGGTGGGCGGCGACGCAGGTGGGCCTTCGTCGTCGGCTAAGCCCTACAGCGACTGGGGCGCGCGATGCCCGTGGGCGACGGTGGCTGGGGCGTGCGGTGCAGCGGCGACGGGAGGTGGAAGAAGCAGACTGGGTTTATTAGCACCAGTTTTAAAAGGATAAGGGGCTTTTTGAAAAATTACATTTGAACTAAGCTGATAACAACTTTTCTCGGATGGAGGGAGTACAACTCTCAAGTGTTTAGCGAAGTATATCTTCAGCAAGAACCCATTGTAGAACTATCATGAGAGTTCTACTACTTAAACCGCCAGACAAAATTTACCGGCGGGCCCAACCTAGAATTAGGCGGCATTTCATTTCAGAGGTGAAAATACGCCACCTTCCCAGCCACCAAGTTGTCTAGTCACCCCAAGGGTTGGAACCAAACATGGTTTTATTGCCAAGGCACCTCTCCTAAAGGGGAAAATCCTCTGCCAGGTTATCATGAGAGCCGGCTTAGCAATAGGCACCCGCTCCCTAGCCGGCTTAGCAATAGGCACCCCCTCCCTGATCGGATCAGCACTGCAAAACGGGCCAAGTATATGCCCATCTTTTCAAAGATCAGAGCCTTAATGTCTAATGGTTTGACCGGAATTGACCTGGTTCGATGCTGGGTCGCCTAGAGGATTATGCCCTTAAGCCGCCGCTCTGGCTTGATGTGCGAGTACACCTGTGATTTAAAAGATCCACAGCGCCACTGCCAGATTCAGCTAACTGATGATGACATCAACGACATGACCAAGTCTCTGCTGAACGAGAGCTTGGCAGATTGCAGCAGAACTGGACTAAATCCTTTCTGCGCTCTTAACAAGCCGCCAGCTGTAAGCTTTTAACCAATTCTCAACTGAATCATATGTTCACTTAAATTGCCCTTTTACACCCATTTGATTTTTGTAGGCCGATTTACCTTTTTGGAGTAAGAAGCTGCAAGATAAGTCAGCCAAGAAAACCCGGATGAATAACAAGGCTCTTGAAAAGCCTGCAAAGAAGAAGACCAACCCTTTTGAACTATTTGATTTGGATGATAAAGATGAGTCGGAGGTAAAACTTTACTCCCTTGGCTCATTTTTTGTACATCTTATTGATAATGATCACTATCAGGATGATGTGAAAGGAAGCCAAGCCAATGTTGAAGAGGTAACTATCCTTTCCTCCGATTCTGAAACTCCGATCAGACAGAAAGGGCAACAGGCGAGCCGGAAAGTAAGGTTTTCTCATCCTTTAGCTTACTTGGATCCCAACTTTATTTTGAAGAAGCAGCAACATGAAGCTCGCCGTATGACCTCGAACATCGGTGGCGGGATTCTTTCCTCCGGCTTACCAAACACGCCGGCTCCTTGCAAGCGCCGACCAGAGGTTTCAAATATTTCCCACTTAGCTTATCACAATGCGGGTCTTTTTCGACAACCTCTTAACCCTTCCGATTCAAACTATCAGGGGACTCAATTGTCATATCAACCTTGCCTTATGTCTTATTTCAGCGCTATGGCCAAGCCCAGCAAGAAACTAAAGGTTGATAAGCCGGCCAAAGATGCTGACCTGGAGAGAAAACCATATCTCCATCAAACTTTTAAGTCTCTCCATCAAACTTTAGAGGCAACCATGGATGATCCGCCACCAGAACACCTGGTCACCGTGGACCCATGTATGTTGACCCGGAACCAGCCAAACCGCCCAGTCCTGCCCACGCTGTTCAAGAAACTGAAGATGTAACAATCATTGGGACGGCTTATATAGCTCCAGGCAACCCTACCGCCCTATCCAAGCACAATGCATAAGAAGAATTCTCTGCTACTGATAAGGGCAAGCGGAAATTAGACTTGGAGAGCTATGCCCATTTCAATGCTCAAGAAATTCATTCAGGCTATCGAAACCGCCTTCATACCAGCCGTGACTTTGAAGCCGGCTTGGTCAACCTCATGAAGGAGTGTTTTGAGGTAAGCACTGCAATCTTCCATATAAACATATCTCTATCAGCCGCCAAGTCTACTGGATATGAGAATTGAATATGTTATAGAGTTTAAATAACCTTTAGAGTCTTTCATTCATGTCATGGCACACTCATTGTAGAATCAAACAAGTAGCCCCCAAGGGTCGGCTTAAACTGATAACTTAAGCCAGGCCTTTAAATAGTGATGATCAACTTTGCGCCTGTAGCCTCCAAGGGCCGGCTTAAGCTGACAAGCTAAACCGGGACTTCTCACCATAATCATGAAGAAAATCCAAATATGTATAGGCCCCATGATCCGGATTAAATCATATCATTTTGTCCGGGTTATCATAAAAACTGGCTTTAAAAAGAGCAATATGCATTAGCCCCCAAGTGCCAAGTAAAATACTTGTATTGTGCTTGGGACTTCAAAAATAATATGGTCATAATACCTTCCACCTTGTTCATGTTGCAGGCTGAACTAAATATGAAGTAATCCCAAGTCAAAGATCTGAGGGCCAACATTCAAACCCAACAATCTAAGACCGCAAAAGCCAAATCAGAGCTGAAGACTTTATTGGAAAATATTGAAAAGCTGAAACAAGACTTCAGTGCTGATAAAACCGTCTGGGAGACCAAGAGGGCAATTGAGGGAGTCCTGGATTAGGGGGTCTCCAGACAGCCGGACTATATCCTTTGGCCGGACTATTGGACTATGAATATACAAGATTGAAGACTTCGTCCCGTGTCCGGATGAGACTCTCCTTGGCGTGGAAGGCAAGCTAGGTAATACGGATATGTAAATCTCCTCCCTTGTAACCGACCTTGTGTAACTCTAGCCCCCTCCAGTGTCTATATAAACCGGAGGGTTTAGTCCGTAGGACAACATACAATCGTACCATAGGCTAGCTTTTAGGGTTTAGCCTCTACGATCTTGTGGTAGATCAACTCTTGCAATTCTCGTATCATCAAGAACAATCAAGCAGGACGTAGGGTATTACCTGCATCAAGAGGGCCCGAACCTGGGTAAAACACCGTGTCCCCTGTTTCCTGTTACCATCCGCCTTAGACGCACAGTTCAGGACCCCCTACACGAGATCCGCCGGTTTTTCCACCGACATTGGTGCTTTCATTGAGAGTTCCACTGTGTCGTCACCATAAGGTTTGATGCTCCTTCGATCATCGGTAGCAATGCGGTCCAGGGTGAGGTTTTCCTCCCCGGACAGATCTTTGTATTCGGCGGCTTTGCACTGCGGGCCAATTCGCTTGGCCACCTGGAGCAGATCGAGAGCTACGCTCCTGGCCATCAGGTCAGATTCGGAAACTTGAACTACACGGCCGATATCCATGGAGACTTGATCTTCGACGGATTCGAGCCCATGTCAGGTGTGCCGCACAGTCTCGACGAGCATGACATAACTCTGCCGTCGGACAGTATTCGGGAGATCGCATCTGCAACTACTCTGGCCGTCAATCCGGAGCAAATCACGCCATCCGAGAACGGAGGGATAGACCCCGCCACGGAGGCCGCGCTCTCAGCGGCGATAAAGCCAGACGCCGACTTCACCCCTTACAAGAGCCGTGTTGCCGAACCACTGAATTCAACCCCGGCCACGGACTCCGAGCCGCTTATATCCGTGCCCGTCGAACCCTACTGGGCGCCGATCATGGAGTTCACCTCCGCGGATATCTTTTAGCACCCGCCTTTCGGTGATGTGCTAAATTCATTAAGGTCTCTCTCCTTGTCAGGAGAACCTTGGCCGAACTATGTTCGGCTAGAATGAGATGCGGACGACGAAGAAATTCGCTGCCCACCCACCACCCACTTGGTAGCCACTTTCAACAACTTATCCGACATGCTTAACTTCGACTCTGAAGACATCTATGGCATGAACAAAGATGCAGGAGGCGAACAGGAAGCAGCGCCCATAGGGCGCCGGACAACCACTTCATCACATGACATATACATGGTGGATACACCCAAAGAGGGCAATGGCGAAGAGACAGCGGAGGATGCCCCCTCCAAGCAACCCAAGCGCCGACGTCAGCGGCGCCGCTCTAAGTCCCGCCATAGCAAAAACAGCGATAACAGTGCAAGAGGAAATAACAGTCCAGTCGACTCTAGAAGAAACGATGGCTGCACTGCCCCGGTGGCAGAGCATGATCAAGATGCAAACGGCGAACATAGTGCGGATCCGGCGTCCGAACACGACGACGCCAAGGATAAACCTCATCAAACCCCGTCTGGGGAAGAAAATAGTCCGGACGAAGATGCACACATCATCCCGGAAATGCACTTGGAGCAAGAAAACCTCCACAGAAGGCTTATAGCCACAACGAGGAGTCTGAAGAAGCAGAAGCAAAGGCTTAAGGCCGCACAAGATATGCTCAACAGCAGGTGGAACAAAGTGCTCGACAATGAAACAAAGTATGGTGGAAGTTACCACACAAATAGCTATCCAAAGCGCAAGCTATTACCTGAATTCGACGATGAGGCCTTAGAGCCCACACAGCCGAAAAATGATACGGCCAACCGGCCGAATCCACCACCTTGTGACCGTGATAGAGCGGCTAACAAAGTCACACATAAGTCAACACACAATCTACGTGATAACTTGCGCCAAAAATCTGGCACGATCAGATCCATCTATGGATCTAGGAAGTGCGCTCCGGCACAAAATCAAAACTGAATACTACAACCATCCGAACACCATGGCATATCCCAATACAGGGGTGCTGCACACCCCCTATGTTTCACCGATGAGGTGCTGGATCATGAATTCCCAGAAGGATTTAAACCAGTGAACATAGAGGCGTACGACGGGACCACAGACCCTGGAGTCTGGATCGAAGACTTTATCCTCCATATTCATATGGCTTGCAGAGACGATCTCCATGTCATTAAATACTTGCCCCTAAAGCTTAAAGGGCCAGCTCGACACTGGCTGAAAAGCCTCCCCAAAAACTCAATTGGAAGTTGGGAGGAGCTCGAGGATGCTTTTCGGGCAAATTTTCAAGGGACTTATGTTCGACCTTCGGATGCAGACGATTTAAGTCATATAATCCAATAATCTGGAGAGTCCGCCCGAAAGCTTTGGAACAGGTTCCTCACCAAGAAGAACCAAATCGTCGACTGTCCGGACGCCGAAGCCTTAGCAGCTAACACAGTGTGCGAGACGAATGGCTCGTCAGACACCTCGGCCAAGAAAAACCGAGAACAATAGCAGCCCTAACAAGCCTCATGACCTGCTTTTGCGTGGGCGAAGACAGCTGGTTGGCCCGTAGCAGCACCAGCGACCCAAGCACATACGAAGTCATGGATGGCATTGGAAAATGATGACACAACAAAAACAAGCGTTGAAATAAAGAAGGTAGCCCAGATAATACGGCGATAAACACCGGATTCAGGGGCTCTCAACCAGGTCAGCGGAAAAAATCCTTTCAAAGGCAGCAGAGAAGGACCATCTGGCCTAAACAAGATTCTTGACAAGCTCTGTCAGATTTCGGCACCCCCGACAAACATGCAAATCACACCCACAGAGAATGTTGGGTCTTCAAGCAGGCCGGTAAGCTAAACGCCAAACACAAAGGGGAAGAGACACCAAGTGAAGACGAGGATGAACCTCGCCAGCAAAGCACCAGAGGCCAGAAAAAGTTCCCACCAGAGGTTTAAACGGTAAACATGATCCATGTGACGAAGAGGAGCAGCAAGCATGCACTCCGAGACACACGCGCCATAGAGCCCGTCACCCCTAGGTTCAACCCCTGGTTGGCGTGCCCGATCACTTTTGATCGTAGGGATCACGCGGCAAGTATCCGGCACGAAGGACTGGCGGCCTTGGTGTTAGACCCAATAATAAACGGGTACCATTTCACACGAGTCCTCATGGACGGCGGCAGTGATCTAAATTTGATACATTAGGACACAGTCCGCAAAATGGGGATAGACCCGACACAAATAAGCCACAGTAATACTACCTTCAAGGGAGTAATACCAGGCCAAGAGGCCTGCTGTACGGGCTCTCTACTTCAAGAGGTTGTATTCGGTTCTCCCGATAACTTCCGAAGCGAAAGGTTAACTTTCCACGTCGCTCCATTCCGAAGTGGTTATCAAGCACTACTCGGAAGAATGGCTTTCGCTCGTTTTAATGCAATACCGCATTATTCTTTTCTCAAGCTTAAGATGCCCGGTCCACGTGGCATCATCACAGTTAGCGAAAATACCGAAATTTTTTTACGTGCGGAAGAGGATGCGTCGGCTTTAACAGCCGCGAACTAGATGACCTCACCAACCAGAAAAAATGATAGGTCGTCAAGACCACGGACACGGTTAGACGATCTGGCGCTCCACTACATATACATGAGATTGGTTTGATGGTCAAACCCTCATAGACAATACCAGGGGCTTCCCGCATGTAATCAGGACCAGCCAGGTTCAACTTGACTTCTCTTGAATTTTGATAGTTCATTGATAATAACCAATTCTTTTTTTGGCACGTCAACTTTCACCTAAGTTCTTTCCTTTTACAGATGACAATCGTGCTACACCCGTCCAGGACATGGCACAACGGAGACACAGGCGCAGACGTGAAGCAGGGACCCGCCTAAAGGTTTCTTTTTAGATTAAGACCCTGCGTCAACTTTTTTTTTACTGTCTCTTGTTGCTCACATCCTCCAGATACTCCACACAATCGGGAAGGATGCTGATGTTATTGGCATGTGGCCACATCAGGATATTGCACGTACCTAGACACATGGGGTTTATTATTAAGGGCATTGTTTAGCCCAATATATGTTATAAAGACCGAGCACCTTAGGGAGTGTTCGGCGTCGCGAGTTTGGCCCTATATGCATCAGCTTCGAATCATGTCTTTGGTCAAATGTTGGGTTGGCCCGACTCCCACATTTTGGTACCTTACGTTCCGTTATATCGGCTAAGGTAGCATTGGGAGAACTACTGCGATTGTGCCCTGGTTCATCCGGATGAGCACCTCAGTAGAGAAAGCCGAAAACTGGCTGTCATGATATAGCGAGAGACTGGTCAACCACTCGATGACTCAGCGGAATCTTCGGGATTCCACATTAACGAAGGAACGTTTTCCGGTCATGTATGTACGCGCCCTGTATTCAGACAAGCGCAGAAGTACCAGGGGCTATATAGTAGCCCCACCGTCAAACTCCTATGGCTAAGTGAAAGTGTTAAAGCAATATAGTCCGATTGCCTCGTTCACCACGCTACCACCTCCTTAATGGACCAAGACGTTGGATCAAGTGTGGATTCGCGTTTTCTGCGAACACCCCCGCATTATATGCGTGGGGGCGGAAGACGACGACTGCAAACTTTCAGGTTATATACATATATACATAAACGGCCACACATGAGGCATCATAATACATTCAGGCAAAAGTATAAATACAGCCTTGATAACTCAATAAAACATTGTTTTTACAATGGAAGTACATGTCACTAGAACATAATATTCTTCGAGCACTGAGCCTCTATCGAACGAGCGCCTTCAAGAACTTCTTCAAAGTAGTCCTCCGCAGCCACTCGGCCTACGGCCGAACCCTGTGTCGCAACAGTGGTGGCCTCCATCTCCGCCCAGTATGTCTTGACACAGGCAAACGCCATCCGCGCACCCTCTATGCACGCCGATCTCTTCATAGCATCGATGCGCGGCACAACACCAAGAAATTGTTGCACTAAACTAAAATAGCTATTCGGCCTTGGCCCTCCCGGTCACAGATGATCCACAACGGACCTCATGGAAAGTCCGGACAACCTACGGAGCTCGGCCCACTCGGCCATTTTCTTATTCAACAGCAGCGGACGGACTGGAGCAACTTTTCCACTTCTTGTTCTTTCTGATCCTTGAAGTACTCGGCCGCATCAGCAGTACTTGCAGCCAAATCCACGTAGGCGTCCGCACAACTCCATAGTCGGTCAAGAGAAACATACTTCGGATCTCCGAATTTAGTCCGCAACAAGAAGGGCTTCCCAGACACGATATCTGTAGCTTGATACAGCTCCTCCTTCGTTACTCTAATTTTGGAGCGGGATTCCTTGGCAGCTACCAGGGCCTTCTCCAGGTCCGTCGCCCTCGCTTGGCTTTCTTATTCAAGAAGCTGGTAACAGTCAGCGACATCTTTTAACTCTACATCCACTTTGGCCATTCTTTCCTTGCTCTCGCAATGCGCGGCCTGTTCGGTCCTCAACTCTTTGGTCGCCTTTAGAGCGGCCGCATTGCTACTCCTTGCTTGTTCCTTGGCTCGGGCAAGCTCCGCCCAAAGGGTCTCCACGGTGGTGATACGTCTCCAACGTATGTATAATTTTTGATTGCTCCATGCTATATTATCTAGTGTTTTGGACATTATTGGGCTTTATTATCCACTTTTATATTATTTTTGGGACTAACCTATTAATCGGATGTCAGGACCCCGACTCGATGTCACATCGATCTAGCATGTAACACCTCATATCGCTTTGCGGCCTCACGCACGGTATCCCCACGGGTGTCGCCTTACCCTTTGCCCGGGACCTTTTGCGCATTTTGGCACACGTATATGATGGTGTCGCTAGCATCCATATGATAAAGAGCCCGGGCTGACATGGCTAGTCGTAAACCCAAAGTGGCACTAACTTACAGGGACAGGCATTCATGACCCAGCATCGAACGTGTCGGTCATCAGCGAGTGAATCCAGGCTGTAGCACTGGGCTAACAGGACTCCGGTGAACCGGGCTGTAGCGGGCTAGCAGGACTCCGGTATTCATCGCGTGACATTTCCCCGAAGGGACAGACACAGGATCGAAGAAGGACACATGCCGGCCTGCCTAAGTGTTCCGGAGCAGTAGCAAGCTACCAGGCTCAGTGGAAGCACTAGGAGACATTTCCCGGTAAGAGAGGCTACTAAGAATAAACAACTAGATAGTCAGATCCCACACATAGCAATACACATTACACGTACGCATAACATGCAAGTATGTGCTGTACAACATGGCATCACAGCATAACTCAACAACTCATATAGATAAAGACTCAGAAGAGCCGTCATAGCAATTATTGCAAACAGGGGTCACAAGACCCATCATACAGAGCATACAAGCAACAAGCGGAAGCATTACATGTCTGGGTACAGACATCTACAAATGAAAAAGGCTGAAGAGTCTGACTATCTACAACATCCGATCAAGATCGTAGCTGAGGTACTAGCTACTAGTCGAAGTCCACGAGAACACTAGTAAGACCGAAGTCTCCGCTGCAAAAACATAAATAAAGCAACATGAGTACAAAGGTACTCAGCAAGACTTACATCAGATCCTATCATACATGCATTTGTATCAAGAGGGTAATGTGGGGTTTAGTTGCAGCAAGCCAGCTTTGACTCTGTGGCTATCCTGTTCTACGACTACCAGAAACTCTGGAGGTGAAACAACGTACACGAGTCCACTAATCACCACACAATACACTACTATGGACTCATCCCCGTCTCCCTACGAGAAGGCCATCCATAGCACTCACACTTGTCTTGAGCATTTTAGGATATCCACTTCAAGTTGTCTATGTACCATGTAAGCATCCAAGAAGTCCATAACCGCGGACCCGGCTATTCGAATAGATCATGTTAACCCTGCAGGGGTGTACTTCTTCACACACGCTCTCGCCACTTACCGCCATGTACACGTCATGTATCTCGGCAACCTTCAAGCGGAAGCCTGGCGAGGGTGTCGGCCACGACCTGACTAACCACACAAGACTCTAATCCAGGTTTATCGCCTATTCGGGTTCCATCCGCAAGGAGATCCGGCCGGGGTTTCACTCACGGCCCCAAACGATGTGTGCAGGGTTCCCAAGCCCACCTCGCCGGATGGATCTACGCTTGGTACACCGTGCCACTGGTGCCTAGTCTGTCCCAAGCCCACCTGGCCGGGTGCCACTTGGTAGACTACTAACACTACCTACAAACGCCAGAAACTAGTTGCGACTCCTGGACAGAGATCAAGTTGGTTAATAAGTCGAGAGGGGTCGAGTTACCGGAACCCAATGTGTGGTAGTATCGAGTCATTGGACAACATACACAGAACTCAGTGCTTAAGGACGGTTCCAGTGAGACAACCCACCATGTACTCCTACATGGCCTCTCACCGCTACCTTTACCAAATCGTGTTCACCCACTTAACTCTCAGCACCAGAACATATCGTAACACTCCAATTCATTCCCAATGAATCAGACCTGACACAACTCTAAGCAATAGCAGGCATAGCATGGTAGGAACACATCAGTGGCTTCAATCAACTCCTACACATGCTAGTGGGTTTCAACTATTTACTGTGGCAATGACAGGTCATGCAGAGGAATGGGTTCAACTACCGCAGCACAAAGTAGCAGATAAATCGTTGTTGTCCTAATGCAATAACTGAGAGCAGGAGCGAGAGAGTAGGGTTTTATCGAAATGAACAAGGGGGTTTGCTTGCCTGGTAAATCAACAAGGGAGGCACTGCTTCACCGACAGGTACTCTGGAACGTCTCCGAAGCAGGACCTATCGAGAAGGAACGGTGCCGGCAATCAAAACACAATCATATGCAACAATATGATGCATGAGCATGGCATGTAGATGTGATGCTGTTTGAGCTAATGCAACTAGTATTCAATTGAATGAAGTCCATTTGAACAAAAGGTTCAAATGCAACTCCAAAAATAAGTCTCTTAATATGCCATAATGTGTTTTCCCATATTCAGCATGTATAAGTTGGTTTGTCATGCATGAAACTAGTACAGATGGAAAGATTGCATTTTTCTGATAATTTTTCATATATAAATTATTTCAATCTGAGCTACGGTTGAATTTCTATGAATTTTTGAAGTTTAAATCAATTTCTGGAATTTTCTGATTAAATTTAAATCCAGAAATCATATTATTGCGCCAACATGACGTCATCACTACATCAGCGGGTCAACGCGGCTGTCCAGGGTCAAACCTGACGTGTGGGGTCCACACGTCAGTGACACTGGGGTTAACCCCGAGTCAAACCTGGGCTGATTTGCTTTGACTAAGCCCTGGGGCCCACTCGTCAGCGTCAGTAGGTGGGGATTAGTGCCTAATTAACGGAGCCACGTCAGCCCGCCGGAGTTCTGGCCGGCGGCGACCAATAACGCGGCGGCGACTTGCCGGACTTGCGCTACAAGCGGCGTTTGGTCACGCGAAGACCACCGGGGCGTAGCCCGTCGTCGTCCGCATCCAGGGGAGCTGGTGGGGGGCTGCGGGGGCGCCGGAGCTCACCGGAGCAAAGCTCACGGCGGCGGCCGGAGTTCGGGATAGCGCGGGCGTGGGGCTGCAGCTCGCGTTCGAGCGAACGGAGGGCACAGGCGGTAGCTACGAGGCAGCAGGAGCACATCGAGCTATCTACGCGAGGCGGAGGTGCTCGGGGGCACGGAGCTCGCCGGCCATGGCGGACGGCGGCTTCGGGCGCTCGCGGGGCAGCGGCTACAGGGCACGCGCGCGAGAGAGAGGTGAGGGGAAAAGAAGAGGGGCTCACGGCGGACTCGTAGAGCAGGCCGGTGTGCTCGGGGACGTCCTGCGTCCGGCGAATCGACGGCGATGGCGGCGAGGTCGATCTCCGGCGTCGGTGGTGAAGAAGACAACGGCGTCGGCGATGGAGCGCATCCGGAGGTGCGTGGCTTGACGAGGAGGTAGAGGGGGTCGTGGAGGAGCTGGGAGGCGTGTCAGGGAGGCGAGGGGAGGCCGGTGGCCACGGCAACGGCGAGCGATGGCGGCGGCAGCGCTCGGGTGCGCTCGGGGAAGAGAGAACCAGGGAGGAGGGAGAGCGAGAGGGAGGGGAAAAGGACCGGGGCGGCTGCGTGGCGACGTTCCGGACGTCCAGGCGTCGAGGGGGAGGACAGGCAGGCAGGTGCCGTGGCGGCACGACGGTGCGCACGCGCCGGCCACACGCCCCTGGCCTCCTGGCGCGAGGAGGGGGACGACTGGCGTCGGCCAGTCAGCTGGGCCGAGCTGCTGGGCCGATCGGGTAAGTGGCCCAGGTAAGTCTCTCTCCCCTTTTCTGTTTTCTTTTCTAATTTTCTGACATTTGTTTTGATTTAATAAAAATACTAAACCATTTTATTTGCTTATGCCAATTTTTGTAGGGGCTAATGGTATTATTCCAGAGCTCCTTTATAAATGGCATAATTTTTGGAGATATATTAATATATATAACTAATATATTTCCAATGCAAATATTTATCGAATTAATCCAAATGGCCAAAATAAATATCCATGAGCTCCTAAAAATGTTGTTTTGATTTTTATCTCTGTCCAATATTTTCAGAGAGCAACATGAGCATTTTCTTGGACCCTTTTGGAGAAATTTTTATTTGGGTCATTTTCAAAAATGATTCTGAGGGTTCCACCAATCCTCATTTCAAATTTAAATGAAATTTAAATATGATGCACAACTGACTAGCTAGTCTAGGTCATACCAGACTAGGGATGTGACAACTCGCCCCCACTTGAAAAAATCTCGTCCCGAGATTCAGGGGTCGACGGAAAGAAAGCGGGGTACTCCAGTCGAAGACGATCTTCTCGTTCCCAAGTAGCTTCTCTCTCGGAATGATGGGACCACTGAACTTTGAGAAACTTGATGTTCTGACGTCGAGTGACACGCTCTGCTTGATCAAGAATGCGAACCGGGTACTCTCGGTAGGTGAGGTTATCTTGGAGATCAAGCGTTTCGTGGTCCACTCCGCGGATGGGATCCGAGAAGCAACGCCTGAGTTGAGAGACGTGGAAGACATCATGAACTCGAGAAAGATGTGGGGGTAGTTCCAACTGGTAGGCAACCTCTCCTCGTTTAGCGAGAATACGAAAAGGACCAATGTAACGAGGAGCCAACTTGCCCTTGATACCGATACGATGGGTACCCTTCAAAGGAGTAACCCGAAGGTAAGCTTGGTCGCCAATTTCATAAGTCACATCCTTATGATGACGATCGTACTGACTTTTCTGACGAGACTGGGCTGTTTTCAAATTCTCACGAATGATGCGAACTTGCTCTTCTGCCTCCTGGATCATATCCGGTCCAAAGAATTGTCTTTCACCGGTTTCTGACCAGTTCAAAGGTGTTCGACATCTTCGTCCATAGAGAACCTCAAAAGGAGCTTTCTTGAGGCTGGATTGGTAGCTATTGTTATAAGCAAACTCGGCGAAAGGAAGACATTTCTCCCAATCCATACCGAATGAGATAACGCAAGCTCTGAGCATGTCTTCGAGAATTTGATTGACCCGTTCCACCTGACCACTCGACTGAGGGTGGAAAGCGGTACTGAAGGAAAGATGGGTTCCCATGGCAGTTTGGAAGCTCTCCCAGAAGTGAGAGGTGAAAAGACTGCCACGGTCTGAATTGATCTCTAGTGGAACACCATGAAGTGACACTATTCGAGAAATATATAAGTCAGCAAGCTGACCAGCAGTGATACTTTCCCGAACAGGAAGGAAGTGAGCCACTTTGGAAAGACGATCAACGACTACGAAGATAGCGTTATTCCCTTTCTTGGTCCTGGGAAAGCCGGTAATGAAGTCCATACCAACTTTATCCCATTTCCACTCAGGAATAGCTAAAGGCTGAAGGGTGCCAGCAGGCCTTTGATGCTCTGCCTTAACGCGACGACAAACGTCACAGTTAGCAATGAACTCAGCGATTTCTCTCTTCATCCTAGTCCACCAGAACCTCTGGCGTAGATCCTGATACATCTTAGTACTACCGGGATGAATCGTGAGAGGAGATTCATGCGCCTCCTTAAGAATCAGTTGTCAAAGATGTTGCTTCTTGGGGACCACCAGGCGGTTCCCAAAGAAAACAACACCTCGATCATCTATAGAGAAACTACCAGCAATACCCTTGGCAATGTTTCTCTTGATCCGGGTAATCCCCGTATCATGCTTCTGGGCTTCTATGATAAGATCCACAAGGGTAGGTTTCGCCACCAAGGTAGAAAGGAATCCGTGAGGAGCAATGTGAAGATTAAGCTTACAGAATTCCTCATGGAGAAGTGGTTGGCCTTGCTGCAACATGAGATTGTTGCAATAGGATTTACGGCTTAGAGCATCAGCCATGACATTGGCTTTGCCTGGGGTGTAGGTAATCCCTAGATCATAATCTGTGATTAACTCCAACCAACGTCTTTGCCTAAGGTTCAAATCTGGTTGGGTGAAGATATACTTGAGACTCTGGTGATCGGTGTAGATCTCGCAACGTTTACCAAGGAGGTAATGTCGCCAGGTCTTGAGTGCATAGACTACGGCTGCAAGCTCTAGATCATGTGTAGGGTAATTCTCCTCATGTGGATGCAACTGTCGAGATGCATAGGCAATCACATGACGATCCTGCATAAGAATGCAACCTAGTCCCTGCCGTGAGGCGTCGCAGTAGATAATAAAATCTTTAGTGAAATCCGGTGGCACAAGTATGGGAGCAGAAGTCAGGCGCCTTTTCAGTTCCTGAAAACTGTGTTCACACTGTGGGGACCACTCAAACTTTTTATCTTTCTTAAAAAGTTCCGTGAGGGGTTTGGCTACTTTGGAGAAGTTTTCAACAAAGCGGCGACAATAGCTGGCTAGACCAAGGAAACTCCTAACTTGTTTAACAGTCTCAGGTGGAGTCCAATCGAGAACGGCTTGAACTCTCTCGGGATTGACAGCAATGCCCTTACCAGAGATTACGTGGCCTAGGTAGGTCACTTCTGGCAACCAAAATTCACACTTGGAGAACTTGGCATAAAGGCGGTGCTCTCTGAGCTTTTCTAACACAAGTCTAAGATGTTCGGCATGCTCTTCCTCGTTCTTCGAGTAGATAAGAATATCATCGAGGTAAACCACGACGAACTTATCTAAGTACTCCATGAAGATCGAGTTCATCAGGCGGGAGAATGTGGCTGGGGCGTTGGTTAGGCCGAAGGACATGACGGTGTACTCGTACTGACCATAACGAGTAACAAAAGCTGTCTTGGGAATGTCCCCGTTTCTGATCTTGATTTGATGGTAGCCTAATCTTAAATCCATCTTGGAGAAGACTGAGGATCCAGCGAGCTGATCATACAGGTCGTTGATCCTGGGAAGCGGATACTTGTTCTTTATCGTGACCAAATTAACGGGACGATAATCAACGACCATCCGGTCCGTACCGTCTTTCTTCTTGACAAAGAGGACGGGGCAAGCCCAAGGAGAAGAGCTAGGACGGATGAAATCCTTTTGCAAGGACTCATCAAGTTGTTTCTTAAGCTCGGCTAGTTCTAAGGGTGCCATCTTGTAAGGTCTCCGGGAGATTGGAGCTGTTCCTGGGATAAGATCTATGACGAACTCTACATCTCTGTCAGGTGGAACACCTGGCAGTTCCTCTAGAAAGACATCCGGAAAGTCACGGACTACCGGGATATCTTCAAGGTCTGGAAGAGGGCTGGCATTAAGAGAATAGAGCTGACGCTTTGCAACTCTAGTGGAGACAATGGCTATCTTGCCAGATGGGTGTGTGAGCTGAACAGACCTGGTGAAACAATCAATCTTGGCATGATGAGCTGTCATCCAGTCCATACCCAAGATGATGTTAATATCCGAAGACTTGAGAGATATCAAGGAAGCAAGGAATGCAAGTCTGTCCACAAGGATTTCATTGCCATAACTTATCCTAGAAGTTTGCCATTTGGATCCAGGAGTTTGAATAAGTAGTGGAGAGGGCATATCACAAAATGACATGTCCTGCAAGCGGGCATAGCTTTCAGAAATGAAGGAATGAGACGCTCCAGTATCGAACAAAACCGATGCCGGATGACAGTTGACAAGGAGTGTACCAAGAACGACATCTGGATCATCATGAGCGGCTTTAGCTGAGACGTGATGCACACGTCCATGTTCAGTGGGAGCTGACTTGGCACTGATCATCTTGCGTGATGGCTTACTATGGCCAATAGACTTCTCGGGCTGGGGTGGAGCAACTCTGGTCTGAGTGCAAATACGGGCAATGTGGCCTGGCTCTCCGCACTTGTAACAAATCTTGGAGGTAGGATGTGGACCTGCATTGGAAGGCGGTCCACCAATAGGCCTGGGTGGAGCATACTGCTGAACTGGACGAGGTGCCACATAAGATGGCCTCGATACATATTTGGGTGGAGGAGCGGAGTTTGGACCCGAAATCCGGCGCTTCTGAGAGCTAGAACTGGAGGAAGATCCCAAAGCACGAGTGTGCTTACGAGACTCCTCGTAAGTGAGTTGAGCTGTCTCTGCATTAATGGCCTTGTTCACAAGGGCTTGGAATGTATCACAATGATGCAGGTGGAGATCACGACGCAACTTGGGGTTGAGACCCTTCCGGAACCTAGCCTGCTTCTTGGCGTCCGTGGACACCTCTTCTGTGGCATAACGGGCGAGGTTCTCAAACTCTCTACTATAGGCATCAACAGCCATCTTACCCTGCGTGAAACTACAGAACTCTTCTCTCTTGCGATCAATGAGGGCTTCAGGAATGTGATGCTCGCGAAAAGCCTCAACGAAATCCCTCCAGGTGGAAGTCTGGCCAGCTGGAAGCATAGCCTCATAGTTCTGCCACCAAAGACTAGCAGGACCTTCCAGGTGGTATGCAGCATAGGTGACCTTGTCACTTTCGGCTACGCTCGCGGAATGCAGCTTATGAGTGATGCTACGGAGCCAGTCATCTGCATCGAGTGGCTCGATGGAATGATGAAAGGTAGGTGGGTGCAAGCGAATGAAGTCATGAATGGTCACAGACTTATTGGACTGATGTGCGATGTTCTCCTCGATACGTGCCAACAAGTGGTTGGACTCACGCTTGTTCCTCTCCATCTCTAGCATGAACTCTATCAACGAAGGCTGATCAGGAGGATCCTCATCCCTACCATCTCCGTGGTTCTGGCTACGAGCAACGGAACTTCGCTTAGCCGATGACATCCTGAGAAACGAACCAAGGACGGAATCAGCATCAACTATGGACTGTAGAATGTAGGACAAGGAATTAGTATCTCTCGAACTCCTAGGGAAATTTCGGCAGCATAACGGCAGTAAAATGCTCAGAATGAGACATCCTACTAAAAATGGGGTGGTAACATACTCATCATCATCACTCAAGGTTCGGAGGTAGTACTAAACAGACTACACCGGAAGTACTCGAAAACTGGGGTATGACTCTAGTCAACCAATCCTATGGAACTACGGAGTAGTAACACGTGATCCTGATAGACGGAAGAGAAGCCTAGTTCCTTAACCCCGTCGGAAAGATAGGACGACTCAGATCCGAAGGTCATGAGGTATAAGGAGTAAAAAGAGCCTTACGTTCCAACCCACAATCAATTCCCTTACATAACTAAAGATTTTCTAGACTCAACTTCGACCAGTATGGCTTGGTAAACCTACAGGCAGTCAGGCTCTGATACCAACGCTGTCAGGACCCCGACTCGATGTCACATCGATCTAGCATGTAACACCTCATATCGCTTTGCGGCCTCACGCACGGTATCCCCACGGGTGTCGCCTTACCCTTTGCCCGGGACCGTTTGCGCATTTTGGCACACGTATATGATGGTGTCGCTAGCATCCATATGATAAAGAGCCCGGGCTGACATGGCTAGTCGTAAACCCAAAGTGGCACTAACTTACAGGGACAGGCATTCATGACCCAGCATCGAACGTGTCGGTCATCAGCGAGTGAATCCAGGCTGTAGCACTGGGCTAACAGGACTCCGGTGAACCGGGCTGTAGCGGGCTAGCAGGACTCCGGTATTCATCGCGTGACATTTCCCCGAAGGGACAGACACAGGATCGAAGAAGGACACATGCCGGCCTGCCTAAGTGTTCCGGAGCAGTAGCAAGCTACCAGGCTCAGTGGAAGCACTAGGAGACATTTCCCGGTAAGAGAGGCTACTAAGAATAAATAACTAGATAGTCAGATCCCACACATAGCAATACACATTACACGTACGCATAACATGCAAGTATGTGCTGTACAACATGGCATCACAGCATAACTCAACAACTCATATAGATAAAGACTCAGAAGAGCCGTCATAGCAATTATTGCAAACAGGGGTCACAAGACCCATCATACAGAGCATACAAGCAACAAGCGGAAGCATTACATGTCTGGGTACAGACATCTACAAATGAAAAAGGCTGAAGAGTCTGACTATCTACAACATCCGATCAAGATCGTAGCTGAGGTACTAGCTACTAGTCGAAGTCCACGAGAACACTAGTAAGACCGAAGTCTCCACTGCAAAAACATAAATAAAGCAACATGAGTACAAAGGTACTCAGCAAGACTTACATCAGATCCTATCATACATGCATTTGTATCAAGAGGGTAATGTGGGGTTTAGTTGCAGCAAGCCAGCTTTGACTCTGTGGCTATCCTGTTCTACGACTACCAGAAACTCTGGAGGTGAAACAACGTACACGAGTCCACTAATCACCACACAATACACTACTATGGACTCATCCCCGTCTCCCTACGAGAAGGCCATCCATAGCACTCACACTTGTCTTGAGCATTTTAGGATATCCACTTCAAGTTGTCTATGTACCATGTAAGCATCCAAGAAGTCCATAACCGCGGACCCGGCTATTCGAATAGATCATGTTAACCCTGCAGGGGTGTACTTCTTCACACACGCTCTCGCCACTTACCGCCATGTACACGTCATGTATCTCGGCAACCTTCAAGCGGAAGCCTGGCGAGGGTGTCGGCCACGACCTGACTAACCACACAAGACTCTAATCCAGGTTTATCGCCTATTCGGGTTCCATCCGCAAGGAGATCCGGCCGGGGTTTCACTCACGGCCCCAAACGATGTGTGCAGGGTTCCCAAGCCCACCTCGCCGGATGGATCTACGCTTGGTACACCGTGCCACTGGTGCCTAGTCTGTCCCAAGCCCACCTGGCCGGGTGCCACTTGGTAGACTACTAACACTACCTACAAACGCCAGAAACTAGTTGCGACTCCTGGACAGAGATCAAGTTGGTTAATAAGTCGAGAGGGGTCGAGTTACCGGAACCCAATGTGTGGTAGTATCGAGTCATTGGACAACATACACAGAACTCAGTGCTTAAGGACGGTTCCAGTGAGACAACCCACCATGTACTCCTACATGGCCTCTCACCGCTACCTTTACCAAATCGTGTTCACCCACTTAACTCTCAGCACCAGAACATATCGTAACACTCCAATTCATTCCCAATGAATCAGACCTGACACAACTCTAAGCAATAGCAGGCATAGCATGGTAGGAACACATCAGTGGCTTCAATCAACTCCTACACATGCTAGTGGGTTTCAACTATTTACTGTGGCAATGACAGGTCATGCAGAGGAATGGGTTCAACTACCGCAGCACAAAGTAGCAGATAAATCGTTGTTGTCCTAATGCAATAACTGAGAGCAGGAGCGAGAGAGTAGGGTTTTATC
Organism: Triticum dicoccoides; assembly: GCF_002162155.2. NCBI lineage: Eukaryota > Viridiplantae > Streptophyta > Magnoliopsida > Poales > Poaceae > Triticum > Triticum dicoccoides. Next base: position 519,614,699 of record NC_041388.1, read on the forward strand.
GAAATGAACAAGGGGGTTTGCTTGCCTGGTAAATCAACAAGGGAGGCACTGCTTCACCGACAGGTACTCTGGAACGTCTCCGAAGCAGGACCTATCGAGAAGGAACGGTGCCGGCAATCAAAACACAATCATATGCAACAATATGATGCATGAGCATGACATGTAGATGTGATGCTGTTTGAGCTAATGCAACTAGTATTCAATTGAATGAAGTCCATTTGAACAAAAGGTTCAAATGCAACTCCAAAAATAAGTCTCTTAATATGCCATAATGTGTTTTCCCATATTCAGCATGTATAAGTTGGTTTGTCATGCATGAAACTAGTACAGATGGAAAGATTGCATTTTTCTGATAATTTTTCATATATAAATTATTTCAATCTGAGCTACGGTTGAATTTCTATGAATTTTTGAAGTTTAAATCAATTTCTGGAATTTTCTGATTAAATTTAAATCCAGAAATCATATTATTGCGCCAACATGACGTCATCACTACATCAGCGGGTCAACGCGGCTGTCCAGGGTCAAACCTGACGTGTGGGGTCCACACGTCAGTGACACTGGGGTTAACCCCGAGTCAAACCTGGGCTGATTTGCTTTGACTAAGCCCTGGGGCCCACTCGTCAGCGTCAGTAGGTGGGGATTAGTGCCTAATTAACGGAGCCACGTCAGCCCGCCGGAGTTCTGGCCGGCGGCGACCAATAACGCGGCGGCGACTTGCCGGACTTGCGCTACAAGCGGCGTTTGGTCACGCGAAGACCACCGGGGCGTAGCCCGTCGTCGTCCGCATCCAGGGGAGCTGGTGGGGGGCTGCGGGGGCGCCGGAGCTCACCGGAGCAAAGCTCACGGCGGCGGCCGGAGTTCGGGATAGCGCGGGCGTGGGGCTGCAGCTCGCGTTCGAGCGAACGGAGGGCACAGGCGGTAGCTACGAGGCAGCAGGAGCACATCGAGCTATCTACGCGAGGCGGAGGTGCTCGGGGGCACGGAGCTCGCCGGCCATGGCGGACGGCGGCTTCGGGCGCTCGCGGGGCAGCGGCTACAGGGCACGCGCGAGAGAGAGAGGTGAGGGGAAAAGAAGAGGGGCTCACGGCGGACTCGCAGAGCAGGCCGGTGTGCTCGGGGACGTCCTGCGTCCGGCGAATCGACGGCGATGGCGGCGAGGTCGATCTCCGGCGTCGGTGGTGAAGAAGACAACGGCGTCGGCGATGGAGCGCGTCCGGAGGTGCGTGGCTTGACGAGGAGGTAGAGGGGGTCGTGGAGGAGCTGGGAGGCGTGTCAGGGAGGCGAGGGGAGGCCGGTGGCCACGGCAACGGCGAGCGATGGCGGCGGCAGCGCTTGGGTGCGCTCGGGGAAGAGAGAACCAGGGAGGAGGGAGAGCGAGAGGGAGGGGAAAAGGACCGGGGCGGCTGCGTGGCGACGTTCCGGACGTCCAGGCGTCGAGGGGGAGGACAGGCAGGCAGGTGCCGTGGCGGCACGACGGTGCGCACGCGCCGGCCACACGCCCCTGGCCTCCTGGCGCGAGGAGGGGGACGACTGGCGTCGGCCAGTCAGCTGGGCCGAGCTGCTGGGCCGATCGGGTAAGTGGCCCAGGTAAGTCTCCCTCCCCTTTTCTGTTTTCTTTTCTAATTTTCTGACATTTGTTTTGATTTAATAAAAATACTAAACCATTTTATTTGCTTATGCCAATTTTTGTAGGGGCTAATGGTATTATTCCAGAGCTCCTTTATAAATGGCATAATTTTTGGAGATATATTAATATATATAACTAATATATTTCCAATGCAAATATTTATCGAATTAATCCAAATGGCCAAAATAAATATCCATGAGCTCCTAAAAATGTTGTTTTGATTTTTATCTCTGTCCAATATTTTCAGAGAGCAACATGAGCATTTTCTTGGACCCTTTTGGAGAAATTTTTATTTGGGTCATTTTCAAAAATGATTCTGAGGGTTCCACCAATCCTCATTTCAAATTTAAATGAAATTTAAATATGATGCACAACTGACTAGCTAGTCTAGGTCATACCAGACTAGGGATGTGACACCGGAGGCCCAACCCAGAATTGATGTTTTTTGCCTGTTTTAGGGTTTCGAAGAAAAGGAATATCAAAGGGAGTCCAAACGGAATGAAACCTTCGGGAACGTGATTTTTAGGAACATTATGATCCGAGAGACTTGGACCCTACGTCAAGAAAAGAATCAGGAGGCCACGAGGTACGGGGGCCCGCCCACCCCCACCAGGCGCGCCCTCCACCCTCGTGGGCCCCCTGTTGCTCCACCGACGTACTCCTTCCTCCTATATATACCTACGTACCCCCCAAACGATCAGATACGGAGCCAAAAACCTAATTCCACAGCCACAACTTTCTGTATCCACGAGATCCCATCTTGGGGCCTATTCCGGAGCTCCGCTGGAGGGGGCATCGATCACGAAGGGCTTCTACATCAACACCATAGCCTCTCCGATGAAATGTGAGTAGTTTACCTTAGACCCGCGGGTCCATAGTTAGTAGCTAGATGGCTTCTTCTCTCTTTTTGGATCTCAATACAATGTTCTCCCCCTCTCTTGGTGAGAACTATTCGATGTAATCTTCTTTTTGCGGTGTGTTTGTTGAGACCGATGAAGTGTGGGTTTATGATCAAGTCTATCTATGAATAATATTTGAATCTTCTATGAATTCTTTTATGTATGATTGGTTATCTTTGCAAGTCTCTTCGAATTATCAGTTTGGTTTGGCCTACGAGATTTATCTTTCTTGCAATGGGAGAAGTGCTTAGCTTTGGGTTCAATCTTGCGGTGTCCTTTCTTGGTGACAGTAAGGGCAGCAAGGCACGTATTGTATTGTTGCCATCGAGGATAACAAGATGGGGTTTTCATCATATTGCATGAGTTTATCCCTCTACATCATGTCATCTTGCTTAAGGCGTTACTCTATTTTCATGACCTTAATACTCTAGATGCATGATGGATAGCGGTCGATGAGTGCAGTAATAGTAGTAGATGCAGGCAGGAGTCGGTATACTTGTCTCGGATGTGATGCCTATATACATGATCATACCTAGATATTCTCATAACTATGCTCAATTCTGTCAATTGCTCAACAGTAATTTGTTCACCCACCGTAGAATACTTATGCTCTCGAGAGAAGCCACTACTGAAACCTATGGCCTCCGGGTCTATCTTTATCATATTAATCTCCTACTACTTAGTTATTTCCTTTGCTATTTCCTTTGCTTTTATTTTACTTTGCATCTTTTATCATAAAAATACCAATAATATTATCTTATCATATCTATCAGATCTCACTCTCATAAGTGGCCTTATAGGGATTGACAACCCCTATTTGCGTTGGTTGCGAGGATTTATTTGTTTTGTGCAGGTACGAGGTACTCGCGCGTAGCCTCCTACTCGATTGATACATTGGTTCTCAAAAACTGAGGGAAATTCTTACGCTACTTTGCTGCATCATCCCTTCCTCTTCGGGGAAAACCAACGCAGTGCTCAAGAGGTAGCAAGAAGGATTTCTGGCACCGTTGCCAGGGAGGCCTACGCAAAAGTCAACATACCAAGTACCCATCACATACCCTTATCTCCCGCATTACATTATTTGCCATTTGCCTCTTGTTTTCCTCTCCCCCACTTCACCCTTGCCGTTTTATTCGCCCTTCCTCTCTCTCTATCCTCCCTCTCTTTCTCTATTTGCCTCTTTTTGCCCACTTGCTTTTTGTTTGCTTGTGTGTTAGTTTGCTTGCTTGTCACGATGGCTCAAGATAATACTAAATTGTGTGACTTCACCAATATCAACAACAATGATTTTATTAGCACTCCGATTGCTCCTCTTACCGATGCTGAATCTTGTGAAATTAATACTGCTTTGCTGAATCTTGTCATGAAAGATCCGTTTTTCGGCCTTCCTAGTGAAGATGCCGCTACCCGTCTAAATAGCTTCTTTGATTTGTGCGACATGCAAAAGAAGAAATATGTGGATAATGATATTGTTAAATTGAAGCTATTTCCTTTTTCGCTTAGAGATCGTGCTAAAGCTTGGTTTTCGTCTTTTCCTAAAAATAGTATTGATTCATGGAACAAGTGCAAAGATGCTTTTATCTCTAAGTATTTTCCTCCCGCTAAGATCATCTCTCTTAGAAACGATATTATGAATTTTAAACAACTTGATCATGAACATGTTGCACAAGCTTGGGAGAGAATGAATTAATGATACATAATTGCCCTAGTCATGGTTTAAATTTGTGGATGATTGTTCAAAAATTTTATGCCGGATTGAATTTTTCTTCTAGAAATCTTTTAGATTCGGCCGCGGGAGGCAATTTTATGGGAATCACTTTACGAGAAGCTACTAAACTCCTAGATAATATTATGGTTAATTATTCTCAATGGCACACTGAAAGATCTACTAGTAAAAATGTGCATGCGATAGAAGCAATTAATGTTTTTGAGTGGAAAGATGGATGAACTTATGAAATTATTTGCTAATAAGAGTGTTTCTTCTGATCCTAATGATATGCCCTTGTCTACTTTGATTGAGAATAATAATGAATCTATGGATGTGAATTTTGTTGGTAGGAACAATTTTGGTAACCGTATAGAGGAAATTTCAATCCTAGGCCTTATCCTAGTAACCCCTCTAATAATTATGGTAATTCCTACAACAATTCTTATGGAAATTATAATAAGATGCCCTCTCATTTTGAATCTAATATTAAAGAATTTCTTACTTCGCAAAAGAATTTTAATGCTATGATTGAAGAAAAATTGCTTAAGATTGATGATTTGGCTAGGGACGTTGATAGAATTGCTCTTGATGTTGATTCTTTGAAACTTAGATCTATTTCACCTAAGCATGATATCAATGAGTATCTCAAATCCATGAGAATTTCCATTGATGAGTGCAAAGAAAGAACTGCTAAGATGCGTGCTAAGAAAGATGTCTTTATAAGAGCGTGTTCTTCTAGTTGCTATGAAAATAAAGATGAAGATCTAAAAGTTATTGATGTGTCCCCTATTAAATCTTTGTTTTGCAATATGAATCTTGATAATGATGGGACTGAATATGATCCACCTTTACCTAGAAGGCGTTCTAAGAATTCGGAATTTGTTGATCTTGATGCTAAATTTGATAAAGTGGGATTGAAGAAATTAAGACCCTAGACGTTGCTAAAACACTATTATGGATTTCAAGGAATTTAACTATGAAGATTGCTCTTTGATTGATTGTATTTCCTTGTTGCAATCCATGCTAAATTCTCCTCACGCTTATAGTCAAAATAAAGCGTTTACTAAACATATCATTGATGCCTTGATGCAATCTTATGAAGAAAAAGTTGAATTGGAAGTTTTTATCCCTAGAAAACTTTATGATGAGTGGGAACCAACTATTAAAAATAAAATTAAAGATCATGAATGCTATGCTTTATGTGATTTGGGTGCTAGTGTTTCCACGATTCCAAAGACTTTGTGTGATTTGTTAGGTTTCCGTGATTTTGATGATTGCTCTCTAAACTTGCACCTTGCGGATTCCACTATTAAAAAAACCTATGGGAAGAATTAATGATGTTCTTATTGTTGCAAATAGGAATTATGTGCCCGTAGATTTTATTCTTCTTGAAATAGATTGCAATCCTTCATGTCCTATTATTCTTGGTAGACCTTTCCTTAGAATGATTGGTGCAATTATTGATATGAAGGAAGGAAATATTAGATTCAAATTTTCATTAAGGAAAGGCATGTAACACTTTCCTGGAAAGAAAATTAAATTACCTTATGAATCTATTATGAGAGCCACTTATGGATTGCCTACCAAAGATGGCAATACCTAGATCTATCATTGCTTGTTATGCCTAGCTAGTGGCGTTAAACGATAGCGCTTGTTGGGAGGCAACTGTCAGGACCCCGATCCTAAGTCACACCGATCTAGCATGTAACACGTCATATCACTTTGCGGCCTTACCTGGCCCAGGATCGTTTGCGCCTTTTGGCTCACGTATATGATAGTGTCGCTAGCATCCATATGACAGAGAATCCGGGCTGACATGGCTAGTCGTGAACCCAAAGTGGCACTAAACTATGGGGACAGGCATACATGAATCACATCGAGCATGTCGGTCATCAGCGAGTGAATCCGGGCTGTAGCACTGGGCTAACAGGACTCCGGGGAACCTGGGCTGTAGCAGGCTAGGCAGGACTCCGGATGTCACCACGTGACATTTCCCCGAAGGGACAGACATAGGAACGAAGTGAAACACATGCCGGCCAGTCAAGTGTCCTGAGCAGTAGTGCTCGGCTAGCAGGACTCCGGTGAACCCGGGCTGTAGCGTACTACTATGGCTCAAGGGGCACTAGACTACATTTGCCCATAAGAGAGGCTGCCAAGGATAAACAACTAGATTGTCGGATCCCACACATACCAAGCATTTCAATCATACACACAATATGCTCGATATGTGCAAATACAACATGGCATCACAACATAACTCTACGACTCAAGTATTTATTCATTAGGCTCCGAGGAGCGAGATATTACAAACATGGGTCTCATGACCCAACAATCATAGCATACAAATCAAAGCACACGCGGAAGCTTAACATGTCTGAGTACAGACATCTACAAATGAAAAAGGCTGAGAAGCCTGACTATCTACCAGATCCAGCCGAGGGCACAAGATCGTAGCTGAGGTATCAAGCTAAACGTCAAAGTCCACGCGAAAGTACTAGCGATAATGAAGTCTCTCTGCAAAACATAAATTAAGCAAATGTGAGTACAAAAGTACTCAGCAAGACTTACATCAGAACTAGCTACATATGCATCGGTATCAACAGGGGGGTGGTGGAGTTTAACTGCAGCAAGCCAGCTTTGACTCGGTGGCTATCTTAAACTACGACTGCAAGTAACTCTTTTGAGGTGGCGCACACGAGTCCACATATTCACCATATCAATACACAACTATGGATCCGCTCCCATCTCCCTACGAGAACGCCATCCATAGCACTCACGCTTATCTTGCGCATTTTAGAGTATCCACTTTCACTTGTCTATGAACTGTATAGGCAACCAAGTAGTCCTTTACCGTGGACGCGGCTATTCGAATAGATGATGTTAACCCTGCAGGGGTGTACTTCTTCACACACGCTCTCACCACTTACCGCGTTTACACAACATGTACTCGGCAACCTTCAAGTGGAAGACCAACGAGGGTGTCGGCCACGGCCTACCTAAACACTCAAGTCTCTAGTCCAGTTTATCGCCTATCTAGGTTCCATCCGCAGGGAGTTTGGCTGAGGTTTCCACATACGGCCCCGAACGATGTGTACAGGGTTCCGAGACACCAAACGGGCACCCGGCATGCCCATCCACGGTGTATCTACCGCATCATAGCCCACCCCTAGGGTCAACGCTACGCACAGCCGCCAACACATATCCTATGAACACCAGAAACTAGTTGCAACTCCTGGACAAAGGACTAGAGTGGTTAACAAGTCGAGAGGGTCCATTGGTTTCGGGCCCAATGCATGATAGTAGCTGGTTCTTAAATCACACATACAGATCTCGGTGCTTAAGGACGGTTCCAATGAAACAACCCACCATGTACTCCTACATGGCCTCTCATCGATACCTTTACCAAATCATGTTCAACACATTTAGCTCACACATAGTAGGACATGTTCACAACTTTCCAATTCATCCCCTATGAATCAGACCTAACACGACCCTAAGCAATAGCAGGCATGACAAACAAACATGAATGAGTAGGCACATCAGGGCTCAAACAACTCCTACTCATGCTAGTGGATTTCATCTATTTACTGTGGCAATGACAGGTCATGTAGAGGAAAGGGGTTCAACTACCGCAACATGTAACCGTTGAATCGTTGTTGTCCTAATGTAGTAAAAGAGAGCAGGAGCGAGAGAGTGGGATTGTATCGGAATGAACAAGGGGTTTTTGCTTGCCTGGCACTTCTGAAGATAATATAACTCTTCATCGGTGTCATCGAACTCGTCGTCGAAACACGTCTACTGAGAGGGGACAATTACCGGCAAGGGAGCATAAACAACATTCAATTAATGCAATGCACAAGCTAAATTAGCTAGGTTAGTTAATCCTAATCTAGGTTAGTTAGCATGGCGGCCCCACGTGTCATTGAGCCAGGGGAGGTCAAACCCCTTGGTCAACTAGGGCTAACGCGCCGGCGTTTAGCCGCCGGCGGCAGCAGACGCGACGGAGAGCGCGGAATTGCTCCTCCGGCGCCCAATCGAGCAGCGGAGGGCACGCGCGGGGAGTTGGGGCTCGCTCGCATCCAAGGCGGCATGCGACAGCAGCGGGGACGGCCGGAGCTCGCCAGAAACGAGCTCGGGGCGGCGCCGGTGTTCGGGTGTTTGTGGCTACGGGGCTGCAGTGGTCGTGGTAGCGCGTTCATGGCACCTACAGCAGCTACGTGAGGCGGCAAGCATGTTGGACACGACGCCCGGGCCATTTGGTTGCCGGGGCCACGTCGGCGGCGGGTGCGGTCAAGCTTGGAGCATTCGCTACGGCATGCGAGGAAGAGAACGGAGAGGGGGGAATGGCCAGCAGCTCACCACGGTCACGACGAGCGGGTCGGCGAGGTCGGGGAGGAGCTGATGAAGATGGAAGGTCGCCGGCGATCTCGGCGGCCGAACGATGAAGGCGAGGTCGGGGGCGGCATTTTGGGGCGTCCGACGTCGAGAGAGTCTACGAGGAGGACGAGGGTGTCGAGGCGGAGGTCATGGACATGTCGGCGAGGTGCGGTAAGGCCGGTGGTTGCGGCGTTACGACGGCGCGGCTGTGGTT